>NW_008751805.1:358945-458444 GCF_000715545.1 Opisthorchis viverrini
TTCGGAATCTTGTTGGGTTCCGAGTACAGCGTTCTTAGGCAAACATTTTTCAGATGGGTTGCTGGTCGCTTGGGGGGGGAATTGCTTGATTTTTTTTACTGTATTTGAATAAAACAAAAAACAAGGCAAAGATCGGGGAATATCAACATTTTTCTCGTATCTCTTCCACTGCATTAATAAAAACCATCAATTTAAACCATAAATTGCAATGAATAGTAATAAATCATTGGAACGGAGCCACTCACATGCTAGGTCACTTAGCTCCGGCTGGCAGACGACGACTGGAATGTTTCGTTAATGAGAGTCCAATCCATTTAGGTTTGCCCAAGTATCATCTGAGGATTTGGCAATAAAAGTACCCAGAAATGTAAGGCTTCTGCGGGGTCTACACCTTTGGCTTATAAATAAAGTCTAGTGCGCACTGTATCCGACCACACTGTGCCTATTCGAACTTCTGATTGTCTTTTTAATGAGGAATTCTCAAAAAGGACACTGATTTCTTAAAGCTACCCAGACAGCACAAAACGGTACAGACAGTAGGCTGACTACTCAACAAAGTGGAAAAGGGCTTTTATCAGACTAGAGTTTAGGTGAGGTCAACTGACGGCCCCAATGAGGCAAAACCTACGTGCTGCAGTCGGTCCTACATATTCTGCCGCTCAACAAACTGTCCTCTCAGCGTTTTTTGTGTAAGAATTCGAATGCAGGTGCGGTAAAACATACTGGCAAAGCAGATAAGACCTTATGCGGACGCCTCTCAAAGCATCTGCCTTGTTATTTGTGTTAGCTGACTAATCTATCTACCAAAAGCCTGCAAGATCAGACTCAAAAACTTGCTTCATCTCTTATTATTCTTTATACTGGACGTAGAGCTGACAACAATGCAGCGATCAGAATTTTACTGAGCAGTGCCAACCCGACATTGTTTGCTTGTTTGTCTGAGGCTATGTTGATCCGCCAATACTTGACAAAAGTTATAGGCTTGCCTCCAACCTAACAACTGGATCTAACTAGTCCACAATACAACTTTTGCTTGATGTGTCTCTATTCATTCCCATTTTTGATGCTAAACTGATGGAATTTACTATTGCTGTACTGTTCAAATGGTTAAAACGAACAGAGTGTTTAAAATCTCTAAATGAAGTCCGGCATGGCCAATACCCCTGTAATTTGTCCTCTGCCTGCTGGCAGTATGATGAATGATTCGACCTTTGGCAAATTGCTGAATGCTTTCTGTTCCATTCTGATAGTTTTGGTGGCGTTCTTATTCCTCTAAGTTTGTTGAAACTTGGAAAAAAATTGTGCTGTTGCCCTGTACTGGCAAATTGATAAGCCTAACAGACTACGCGCATGCAGTGTGCACCAGTGATCGACGTTGCACATACACTAGGTTGCGCCTAAGATGTACTTTTAAAAAACCGATACACTCTATTCCGTGTGGCTGGTGAAAAAAGTGACATTTGTCACCTTCCGGATGAGATAAGTCACGCGTACGCAGATTCTACTGAACTTTCTATCGCATTGCTGACAGATATTTCCGGCGGTCAGGTAATCACTAAAACTGCGGTTGACTTTTTAAGCAAAGGTGTCAGTATTCAGTTCTGAAAGGTAGGTACATATAATAAAAATAAGTTGTTAGTTTACGCGCCAGTTTTACATTCCAATGACCTCTAAATCTCTCAAAATGTCTGAGCATAACTGAATGGTTCCACCCCGATGTATGCTAACCAAAAGTTTGATTAAAAAGTGTCAAATTACAAATCGATAATACACTGCTCAAAGTCCGTGGTAAAATGACAGGGGTTCTGATCAGCATCGATCGTAACAGTGAAATGTCTAATTTTCGTGGTTTCACAGTTCGATTAGAACAATAAGTAGGCCTAAATTTAAGTGTCTAAGTGCGAGCTAACCACACAGCTGATTAGCCTTTCGTGACCGGACAATGAAGTGTTCAAACAACTAGTCGGGGGGTCGCGGGAATTATAAACCCTGGAGTTTCCCAATAAGGATGAAACTGCTGCACACTGTTTCTTGGCTTTTCTGCGTTGACTGATTTCACTTACGGGAAGAAATCTCCTTCCAACTTCCCCATTCTCTTCAAACTATCAACGATAAATAGGTCACCACCGTCACTTCTATCCAGAATCCTTGCGACAATTTCTGCCACATACAAGCAACTCACAAATCACAAGAGACAAGTCACTCCTTTAGGAAGTAGGAATGGTAGAACGTATGGGTGAATGTGTGAGCTCTCTCTGCCTGTTAGTTTGTTAGCTGAGCTTGGTCACTTGTTTGCAGACATTCCCTTATTATCTGCGCGGACACCTTAGCCCAACCGTCCATGGATATTCACTGAGTTAGCAACGAAGCCTTAGGAATCCACTCGTCAAGCTCGGAGAACAGATTTTTAAACAGTGTTCAAATATGCATATTCTTGACACATATATCAGCCACAGTAGTTGTCCAAAAAATATAAACGCGCACACGAATTTTGACGATGGAATTGCAGAAATATATGTAGTCAAGCTGAGATGAAACGTTTTCCTGCAAGCATGTTCGTGCATCATGATCGTTGACAGAATAACACTAGTATTCAACAGTGATGCACCGCTGCCGTATAACCGTAATTTGTGCAAATGATAGAATCGAATTGGAAAGAGACCGAGTGCTAGCCTGAAGTCCCTACACTACCACACCCATTTACGCAGCCGCCCAGAAAGTGAGAGCATGAACGCCACTTACATCGACTAGCCACCATTTCCTGTCCAATCTCCAACCATACACAGTGGGGATCACATGATCCCGGTCCTGGAAAGCGATTCGCGCAGATAGCACCAAGACTTTTCGTGATCTCTTCCATACCGCTCTGCCAAGTCAAAGGTTGATCACGACTCCGCTTGTGCCACTCTGCATTGGACGCGGAAGTCAGCATCCTCTTCGGCAAACGACGGTGGAGCATGGGCGATACATGGCTAAACCACCGCAGATTTTAGTGTTAGACGCACTCCATGATTGTAGTGTCTGTTGCACAACCTGAAACTCTTTATTAACTGTTTGGATGTGAATGCATCGCCATCAGCGTACACAAGCTCCGTTTTGAAACAACGGCTAGTGGATACGTGAAGGCATCTTAGTTGTGCTACTTCCAGGGCCGCGACTGAACCGTACAGGCCGTGCTGTATCCTGATGCACACGTCCAGTTAGATTCAACAATAAACCGTTTTGCCACCACAGGTGTCTAAAATTAGCAAGCGCGGACCGAGTCTTAGAGATTGTTACATTGACCTCCCTTGTCATACTACCGCCGGAACTAGTAAATCCTCCGAGATGTGTAAAGTGCCCCATGATTTCAATCACCCGTGTATATTAGCTCCAATGATTAAGCCACCTTTTTCTTTTCGAACATGTTGCAAACTATGGATAGCTCGCGTGGGTCTGGCTGAGCCACTCGACCCTGTACTGACGATGTCACGTGAAATGTGATGAAAAATTTGGCAAACAGACCAAGATCCAAACGATTTTCTCTTACCTTAAGAGTTCCAAAGCGCCCGCTTACCTGTTGGAACCAAGTGATTAAATGTGTTAGCATGAGATCAGGGAAAGCAATCCAACCACAGTTGTCTATTACCATAAAATTCTCAAGAAGTTAACATGGCGTCACGCAACAGCAAAATGTAAACTGGTTTCATTATAGGTTGGACAGAATGAGCAGAATGAGCTAGTATTCACAGAGTAGTTCAACAAATTCTTCAGTGATTTTCAGCAGAAGTCATATAACTAGGAATGTCTTTAGTGGATTATCCTTCCTTCCAAGCGATTGCAGAGAACGATTGTTAATTATCGACCAAAAGAAGCCCCGTCGACGTGGGTTTTGGACCCAAGCGCTGTAGTGATTCCCTACGCTAAACCAGCTGGAATTGTGTCGAAGAGGAGCGGGTTGCCAGGGCGGAACAAGTCCCCTACTACGATAAACCGAACAACAGGGCGGCTTCGAAGTAAAATCACACCGTCCTGAATGCAAAGGTAGTGAATTGTTTCCTGTAGGCAACCTAATTTGTGGGGCAGCGATACTGCCTTCCGTTGGGGAAGGAAAGATCAGTAAGGTCGACTGCAAAGCTCCACACCACTCTGGTTGCCCGAAGGTTGACTGTGACCGCCGCCAACTAATACAAGGACTCGGTGCGACTTTAAACGCAATTATTGTGACCAGTAGCACAAAGGTGAGGTAGCTATGCATTACTCCCTGCGCATCAATTTAACTCGGTGTTCCGCAAATTAGCGAGTCAGACTATTGAGCTATTGGCTCAACGAGCAGTTTCCAAAAAATGCTACCACCAGCTATCCTCTGAGTAGAATTTTAAAGACTTAAAATAGGGGTACATCTAACGAGCCACCCTGCTCGGTCTGGGTGAGTCTGATGTATTATTGGCTTTCGCGAAAGTTTTCCCTATTCCTCGTCCACATTGCTACCCCATTGTTTGAGTAGTCCACTGCGATGAGTCCATCCGACACTTCCGGCAGATGTTCCCTGAGCAAAATGGAATGAACCAGAAATAATCCCTTGCCAAACTTGAAAGATCTCATTCACCTTGCAGCTACAAATATATTCACCCTAGATTGGATATCGGGCAGCAGGAAAGGAATCTCTGCTTTCTGTTTTCCTTCCCCGTTCTAACGGCATATATTTCATGTGCGAAACATGCGTAAAAGACCCCGCCTTAAACCACTTAGGACTAACTCAGGTGTTCCACATCGCACTCTTCGGGTATCTGGTGACTCTTGTTCGGGGCGCCGTGTATCTATGGCGCGAAAGTTGCCTTCAACAACATGGGCGAAAACGTTTTACTGGATTGGATCCAAGTAACTAGATGTGAGACTGTCTGGCTCAGTTAAGATTAATACCAAAGACTGGCCATGGTCCTTAGTTGCCGATGGAAGGCTTCAATTGAAGATAACCGTTTATTTGGCGTACGTACGGCAGACCCGGGCATTTCATTGTGCAGGCAAAGCAAGCAATTCACTTGCATAAGTCGACTGACTCCCTTTAAACTCAGGTGCCTTCTTTGACATAAAAATTTCGGACTAATTTGGCTAAAAATCAAGTGGTAAGCCAGAGCTGTTTTGAAGTCGTATAGTGGTTGGTGCATGGAGGGGCTGTGCTCTCAGCTCTTAGGACAGTCAGTCAAATCCATCCGACTAGACCAAATGAACGCTGGAGTTTGTCAAGATCCTGGCGACGTCAGGAAAGTCAAGTCAGCAACTGACGTTCACGATTATGCACGTAGATTCTACGCAGACTAGATATCAGAGGTCTAATGTATGATAAATAAAAATTGTACATTTCTTACTAGTTGGGAAGGTTTTTGTGATGGGAAATAATCGTGATTCATCCCAAATGACCTATTCATCCAGCTGAAAAAAGACGAACGCCAGCAAAACAAGTTGCTAAAAAGCCATAATTCATTCCACCTGTAGAATGGTTGTCTTGAATGATGTTTGGACTGATTTATTTGGCCACCTTCAGCACAAACTCTGGAAGAACTTCAATGGGACATCGATGCCAGCAGGCCTTCGGTAGCGGAAATCCAGTGCGAGATATCAGCACTCAAATAGGACGAAGCGTCCGAGCCGATTGGTTCAAGGAAGGTGTAAAAGAGTCCTTGTGGGCAGCCTGACTACCAAATATGAAAAAAAGTTTAACCAAAAACAACATACCAGCAGAACAGATCTCATCACTCATGTTTGCAGACTTCATAAAGGGTCCAGGTACATCATGCGAAAACCCTTACAGTGTCATCCATGTGGCCGGATGGTGTAAGGTGCTTCTGAAGAAACTGACCAATCATCTGGGTTAGAACAGGGTCGATTCTGGCCGAGGACGTGTTGACTATATCTTTCTGTATTGACAAGCTCTGAAAGAGCATCACTCTTTCAAGACTTCCAGAGGTGGAAGTTCTTCTTAAGCTGAAGCCAGCCTTTGTCTCTGTCAATTTTAAGAAGCCACGGTGATGCCTGGCGATCAGAGATGTCCCTTCTAAAGTTTTATTCTTTATGTGCATAGTGTATTTCAACTCCCAGCGTTGTATATGGGTATGCGGCAAGCTCTCTCCTGAGTCCGCATGTCTGTTGTCGTAAGCCTACCATCAGTCACCACTCCTCTTCAACTTTGTTATTGATGCACTACTTGAAAGTCTTCTGCCTCCAATTCTAGCTTTCACTAGCCTTTGAGATACCCACCCAGGAGAGGTCACTTCATCAGTCTAGACTAGAGTGTACATTGCAATAGTACCGTCCACAGCATTTTATGTCTGGAAACTTGGACTCTACATGCACAGAATGGACGATGCCTCCGAAACGTCAGCCGAGTCTCACGGAGGTAGTGGACTAGAATCTGTGTAGTACATCAGATGGTTTTAGGGTAAAGAAATTCTCTTGTGATGGATGGACTACTCAGGTATCGCACTTTTCGCTGATTGAAACATATTTTGCACGTACCAAGACCGTATACAGCTCAAAGTTTATTGTTACTTATTCAGACGCTGAGTAGAAACAAGCAAGAAGTGAAAAATCTATGATTTGGCAAAATATCATGAGAACGTTAAGCATTGAGCTCACTCGGGTTGACAACTGCAGCCACTCTGAATGGGGCTCCGAGACTCAACACACTTGCGGTTACGGAATCTGTCGAGTAGATCTCAGTCGCACAGCCACTGACACTTCTGGAGTAATTGAGGTTTCGTCCTGGCACTGAGGCCAATCTATGCTGAGAAGAAGAAAACTGTTCTAGAGTTATTTCTTTCTTACTGGGGATCATTAGCGGTGCGCATCTCGCGAAACGCAGTGTTTCAAACTCGAGACCTTTTGATCAGTGGTTGAACACTTAACCGCCCAGTCTCTAGAGGTTCAGAAGCGGTTGAGTAGCTCTTAGCTATTAATGCTGCGTCAGGCCATCGTCCTAAAGTTCCTGTTTTTCTAGGTAACTAAACTGATTTAACACCAACAGACTGAGCAGTTCATGCCCCCCCAATGCCTGATCCTAATTCAGATGTCTGATGACCAAAAGAATAGCTTCTGGAAACTGTGTACCCTTGGCGCATGGTTATTGTTTGATGATCCAACCTGAAGAGGAGTTCCATTCGTCCTTGACTCTGTTCGTTCTAAGCTGCACAAGTGATCATCAGGATTGATGTTTTTCGGCAGACGGGCTAGTCCAAGTGCACGGTAGCATTTCGAAAGGCGTCAAACGATGGAATTGCATTCTGAGAAAACGGAGAATAAATGTGAGGAAAAGGGAAACCGCTGCACAAGTGACCATCAGGATTGATGTTTTTCGACAGACGGGCTAGTCCAAGTGCACGGTGGCATTTTGAAAGACGTCAAACGATGTTAAATGGAACTGTATTTTGGGAATACGGAGAATAAATGTGAGGAAAAGGGAAACCCAGCTGTATCGTGTTCCCAGTGAGCACATGAATTGCGAAAGAACTGAAAAGTCTGGAGACAGGTTTTAAAACGAACCCTTATTTAGCTAATTAATCAGGAAATTAGCTAAATAATTCATCATTTAATTGTTTAGCTGATCAAATAACAGTATATTTTTTTATACAATTATGTTTTGTCAAGACGCGCCACGTGACCAATATGTCGATTCATCATTTGGATGCAAAATGTTTTTCGACAATGAATCCGAAGCTTCCCATCGGATCACACTGAAGTATTGAATTGCAACTTGAAAGAAAGCTGTTAGAGACCCCATCTCTATCTGGAAATGAAGACGGTATCAACTGAGTTGTCATTCTCTACAGGGAGCACTTATCTCTGTGGAATCTTTTTTCTCCATTAAAGTGCTTTCTTGTATGTGTTACGTCAAATAACTTCGTTAGTGTTTCACTGTAAGGAAAGTAGACAGTTTCTAGATCAGCCATGGGTGGTGATTGTTCCCACTTGATGGATTCGTTTTACTTTTTATCACTTACATTCTCCACCCACAGTTCACTAGTTCAGTGGAGCCAGATGACATTACTTCAAACGGAATTTGGAGGTGTGTCTGCAAAAGTGGATTCCGGTAGTGAGTGACATAGAGATGAACTAAAAGAGTTCTGCCGCCCCATGTTCATTAAATGCTGACGCTCCCAACTACAGCACACTGATGACATCACCATGACTGGTGATGACACGTTTACAGTCAAACTGTCCAGCTCAGCATACAAACCAATAGCCAGGTACTGAACGGCAGTGATAGGACGTTAGAGTAGAGGCCATCATGCTGTGCATGCATAGCTTAAAGATATTTTCAAGTTCAACAACTTTGTTTCGACGGTTAAGGATAATTCCTTCGGCAAGGTAGTGAGAAAATGGAATGAACATGCCAAGTAACCAATCTCAAGCTGAGTTTGCTGACAAGACACTTGTAACCAGTCCAATTATGTCGCATGTTCACTCAGTGCGCCCACGCACGCACCTGACAATTTGCATTCGCCATGTGCGAATAAGGTCAATCCGTGTTGTTCCGCTAGGTTTTTGATTTTCTTTCAGGCAACGCGGGCTAATGCGTGTGAGAGAAGTATGGTTTAGTCGAAACAGCGTTCATACCAGTGGTAAAACAGTAGCACAGGATGCTGAGTCAAGCGAGCCTAGCAACACAGAAGCTAGACTTTTTCGTGCGTAGGACAACTCACTTAACAAACAAGGACACCAAATTCTGCATTGATCATCGTGTGTTAGGGAATCATACACTGCACGCATCCGGCAGTCTGTCTGACCAAAACGATGCATCACGTTGTGTGAATTGGCTGAACTCAAAGACAGGGTGCATGATGACCATTCATAAACAGTAGGTCAAGGAGAATAGAGTGTACTTGAAAATTGATTCTGCACAGCTGAATTATAATACATGTGTCGGAGAAAGTCTGGATGATACAGCAACACAACAGATATTTTGGCAATTCAGCTGAGTTTACGGTCGATTTTTTAGCACATTTTAAAGGCAAATTGGTCTATATTTGAGGAATATTCTCTCAGTAATACTGGAGAGAGATCAAGGAGGCCGTTCAGATATAAATACTTTTACCAAGTACACAGAAAGCTAATATGGGCGTAACCAGCTTTTGGCCGGCCTATGCAATTACGAAGTTGCCAGGTGACCGGTAGGACGAACGGGTGCGAGAAGTTAATACAGTCTGAAATAGTGTAACAGATGAAAGTGATGAAAATATTACAGGGTTACCTTGGTTCACTTTAGACGAGCGTCAGGTCACATCCTCATCTATCGCCATCATATATCGCCTCATGTATCTGAATACGTGCATAGAAGCCTAACTATAGTGCAGTATCGGCGCTAATAATTCAAGGAAGTAAACGGGCCAGCCGCAGATGCTGTGGGAGACAGCGCATGCAATAAATACTTTGAAAGTATGGTAAAATGGAACATATAGCCTTTTATCTATAAAAGTACAGATGAACAAAACCAAACGTTCTTGGAGGATTCTGGAGAGTGCCAACCCTGACAAGTGGAGAGGTACCAGAAAAGTTCTTGGTAGCGCTTGACCGAAGCGAGCGAAAACTATAGATCCTTACATTTTGATGCGTTGTGGAAAGGCAGAATCTCATGCGATCATGCGATCTCATATCTGGTCACTGAAGTAAGTTGGGTGAGTTTAGTTGATAAAAGAATCCTGAATCAAATAAATAGGATGAGGTTCAGCAACTAACTTTGCAGTGTTCTTGAATGGACACCTACTGTGAGCACCACCAAAAGCATCGGTATTATCAAGAACTAGCAAAGGTACCGTGGTTCATGTGCCACTCGGTAGAGAAAAATCAGGATTTCCTAGGTACGTGGTTACTACTGAGGTTGAGGGCACACGTGGATAGGTAAAATGATGCGGGTAAGTGCGCATTAAGTTCGGGGACGTGCGACGAAACAGTATAACATTCTATGTTGTCGAATGTGGGGTAACAGTCAATTGCGCTGAACAACATTTGTATGCCTAGATTACCAAAAGTTTGAGGCTGATACCAACCCAAATGCGCACTGGTTATGACTCCTCGTATGGTGAAGATACTTTCGCGAGTTATTTTCCGAGCTCGGCGAACAGATCAACAGCCACCTGATCAACATCCGAAAGCGGGGCCGATATCAGCGAGGCAAGGCTTTGGTACCAGCCACAAAGCTCTCTCAAAGGGCCGTACAGTTTGCGGCAGTGTTTGATTGCAAAAGGCTTTTACTTCAAAGTCAGTTTCAAAGTTGCCTGTGAACAGGTGGTTGGTGCATTGCAATGAAATCGAATGACGATAGACAGTGGGTCACCGGTAAACTCCCTGTACTGAAAAACTCCCTATAGACAGGACCTAAGTTAGCCGAAATGGAGTTCAACACAATCAGTTAATGCTACGTGGTTGCGCAAATCTGTACCACCCTACCACTGGGCCGTATGAAGGAATGAGTTAGCTTTGGCAGAAAATTAAAGAAATTACCCTGGGTTTCCTAACTGGAACAAATATTCGAATCCGCTACTCAGATTCAATCTTCGTCTTTGAATCTGCTTGATATTTCAGGTAATTTCTCAGGTGGCGACCCTGAAATGTGCGAAAAGCGTGTTTCTGGTAGTATTCAGCCACACGCATTTATTGTCCTTCAGCTTTTTTGTCCATGGTAATGGCGGAATGCAAGTGAGGCCTAAACACTGGATTTTCTTGCAACCCAGCAGTCATTGTGTTCGGATAGCGTCATATCACTTTGGGCATGCCTGGAAAGTGACGTTCAGTGACCGCATGATCGACTCGCACGTATACTTTGGGCCTTTGTCAAGAAACTGGACTTCATCGTGGGGCGACTGCTTGCACACCTCAGTAGCCTATTGAGTTGTACTGGAGGATGCCTGGGCAACATTTGCACAGTCTCTCCTACCAGGTGGCACAATGGATAGAGACTTGATAAATAAGGTCCCCTGATAAGCCAGGTTAGGGTTTGGAACAAGTTTGAGCCAAAGGCTCCGCTCGTGGACCCTAATCATCCTCCTCTTTAGAAATGGGCACCCTAAGAGTATGTCAGCCCACATCCAAACATGAACTTCACAGATGAAAGTGCTTTCACCCCACATCGACCGTTGCGTGGTGGCAGGCAGAAGGGTGAAAACAAACGGCTGCCAACGCCTACGGTCTTTCTACATTGTTATCTTTCAACTACCGTCTTGCCCTCTCTTCACACTCACTCTTACTTAGAGTCAAGTAGGCATTTCGGTCACCCGTGGAATTGGTACATTTCACACCACCGCTTACAACTACCGCTTGTGGCAGTCAGGCACTAGTACATATTACTTGTATATTGCTGCCATTGGTGATACCTTAATTTCATGTTAGCAACTGCCAAATTCCGTGTACAGAGTTGTTTTTTCCACACTGTTGGAGAACAAAGAAAAACCTTGAAATTTATGCCGATAGGTAAAAATGTTTGTATTGTGTCCGGGAAACACCTACTGATAGATAAACTTTGATTCGAAGAAGTGGCAACTGCGCATGGAACAGTTATGCGATGGTTTGGAACTCATTTGCGATTACTCTACGTAACTTCTTCCGTGGTTAACATGATCACATCCCTAGTCCGATAAGATGTGCTGAACTGTTTGATGTCATATCACATATCATAACTGAAGAGAAGATACGCTAAAATCTACAAATGATTGTTTCTGTCCCACAATTGAGCTTCCATGGGTGAAGTGTTCCACGTCAGTACCTCCCGGATTGTTAGTCAAATATCGTTGCGCAGAGTATGTCATGAATGGACCGTTTAAACTGGAAATAGCTTGTCTTCATCTAGCTGAGAACTAAAAATTGTGGTCTACCCGGTGCAATGTTTTAGAGAGCGTCGCACGTGAGCCAATCATTGCAAGTTATGTGAGTGGAGAACAAAGAGAAGTGAAGCAGAATTTTCGCATTTCTAGCCTTCCCATCAGCTTTGTAATAAAGGGTCTTCCCTAATGTTTTGTATCACATTTTGGTTAGAAGAAGAAATCGTTAGTCAGTAATGACAGAATACGAGGCCTCACGACCATGTGTTGATTTTTTTTAAGCAACCGATGGAAAATGATTGCTTTTTAACTGTTTTCGAGCGATGGATTTCAAGGCTGAGTTAATTCTGGTCACAATCGCTTTCTATTCAAAGATATGACAGCCTTGTGTCCGAAACTGTTTTTCCGTAACGCAGTTTTATACAAACACCTTTACAAAGTGGTTCTGTCTGTAATGCGCAATTCATTGTGCAGAACATGCAGTTAAATCAATACAGTCAACAGTTCCTGTGAATTGCTTTGTGGATGGATACTTTATTCGCCTTTCAGCTCCACATTTGACCGCATATCAGATGCTAAGACTGGAGTCTTGATAACCGGCTATTAACATTTGTAGGACTGATGTACATCAATTCATTTCTGCAGCATGTTGCATCTCTATGCGTCATTGCAGTGATTCTCGCATGCACCCAGGACCGATTTGTAGACTTCTGTATTGTAACCATCTTTTTACGCCCGATTTTATTCTGACGGGAGCGTAGTGCGCATTCAGCATTTATTGTTCAATATTCAAGGACCCCGAAAAGTCTTCTGTCGGATCAGGGAAGACACGTCTGTTCTGTTTTTTTTTCACTTTAGTTTTCATTTTTCGCGCTCCTCCATGTTAACGGTGACTGACCAAGCCGATAATTTCAGCGGTTCTTATCATTAAAACGACTGATTCTCTCTGGAAGGAATGACTGGGGATTGGTTCACTGCTTCAAGCAACCAATCGTCTAACAAGGAGAATTGAATGCAGCCTATGCCTAAAGCCAGTGGTAAAGACTAACTGAAGTAAACCTCAAAACGAAACTCCCATGGTGGCTTTAGTCGCTGAAGACACATCAGATAGAAAGCAGCGAAATGATATTATGGTTCACCTGAATTTCGGTCATTGTCAGAGGCTTTATGGTGGTTGGAAAACATAGGTCTGAGAGAGATCCAACTGAAATACCCGGCGGATCTTCTTGAAAAATTACACCAAGGCTTCAGGAACCTGAATTCGCCAGTCCGACGGAGCATGGTAGTTATTGAACAGAAAAATATGTCACTTATCAGGTAATGTTTAATTGAGAGGGGTTTCCCGCAAAAGGACATCCCCAACTGTTATTAAATGTAAGCAGTAAGCTCATGGATGGTCAGTGCATAGGTAATATCCATTTACCATGCAAGTTTATGCAATATTTGTTTCATTTGTTTGAGGTGAATAGCCTTTGAACTAGGAGGATTGCTAGCTTCAAAACTACAGCTAAGCATTCAAAACGCAGAGCTACAGAAAACACATGCCGGCGACATCAAAGTCCTTATGCTGTGTAGGTTCATACTAGAGTACTGAATGCTGGTGATGTCAGATCAACTATTTCTCACGCACACAGCCCATTCCCACCACTTTGCTGCGATGGATTAAGATCTGTGGGAGGTGAGTTCCTTCCCTGCTAACAAGATTAGCAGGGTGCGTTGAATGTGATCGACTGCGTGTATATACGAGAATGGCTAAAAACGAGGTCGTCACATGTCAAACAGTACACGAGGTACATTCAGACAAGTTCACTCACTGCGCCCAACGATTGAGACGAGAGGTCCTGTCGTCTGGTGTAGTCTGCCAAACAATCAATGAAGCACACTTTCTATCATCTGCTGCCATATTGACTTAAAGTGAATTTTTGATAAGCTTACGGGATAATTCGGTGAATCTACCTGGCTTCTCACTTCACAGGAGGAATTTCTTCTGGTTAGTGTGAGGTTTGATCAAAGGTGAGGCATTTAGGGCCAAAGCTGTGGCTTTAGACTTTTGATACGTATGTTAGTCCACTGTCCTTTTCTTGGAGTTTTTGCGTTTCTCCTCTCAAGCTGGTAAGCAGACGTTTGTTTTGTATACAGGAACTGCTTTTGCGACCAATCTCATCATCGTCCTGATGGCGAAAATACTTGTTTTCTAAAGGTGACATTGACTTGAACCATATTAAAGGGAAATAACCATAAAGATACAGGTTGAGAGGGACCTTCGTTTTACAGACCAAAAGGTTCTCTAAAATGAAGATAGTCAGTTGACTTTGCCCGCTTTTAAGTAGTCTTTTTACTGAAATCTCTGGGGAATCCTCCAAAAAATTGTACCCCGACTTTAGAGTTGGCACAACGCTCACCAAACCCACTTTTGCCTTTATACTTTGATCAGTCTCAACCTCAGATAAATAAAAGGTAACAGAACTTTGGAGACTTTAATCTTAGAAACAGACACCACTTCAGTCTGTTAATGGTTCCCAGTGCTCTTCAAATGCATTTCACACAATCGCCTGAATCCAAATAGGTCCTGTACAATGAAATGCCTTCCAGCATGTAAACCAGAATAGAGACAGTCATTTGGCTTCCTATATATCAAGGTACATAGTACCACGTACCCAGCTGTTTCTTATCGGCCCTCCTCTTCCGCCAAGTAAGAACGTCAAATGTGAGCATAAGTCAATCGACCCTCCAAGATTAGTAACGTACTTATTATGCCATAGAAGGAAACTGAACTGTGATGTATGACGTACCTGAAGGATGAGATGTCTTCGAAGAGTAGACCAAACAGTGTTTTGTCTTATGTACGCATTGTCTGTTCCAAGGATCTCATGTAACAGTCCTTGCTGCATACCATCAATCTGTAAAGACATACTCGTCTTCTGTCGATGTCCGATGGTGATGACCCAAGTGTTAATATTCACCCGAGTCAAGTACTTTTTTAAAGTGACTTCTTTTCCTAGAGGCGTCTGATCCGTTTCTCCAGTTCCCCAACAGAAATGGTCATCAAACTGTTTCGCACCATGCTCACATTTCAGTCTATTCTAACCCTCAGGTTTTGTTGCCCCGAAACAAATGTTCTAATTACTAAAAAACCGCCTGTACGTGGCAAGTAGAGATACAGTGAGCCAATTAGTTTTCGGTGGCACTTTCCAATTCAAAGCCGGTTGCTAAATGCTTTAGGAATGATGCCGCTCAGTGGTTATCACGTGATAGTCACAGAAAGAGTGAGGGAACAATTGAAAAATATATTGCGTGCTATTTGCAGCCCCCAACATGTTTCAGTGCGCAACTTATGCCCGAGACAGGCAAGCCTACACACAAAGTCCATCGACCACCGGAATCTGGTCCACACCTGATGATAATGACTTTGCTGAAACAACCTTACAATTACGTGGACATTGGACCACAAGTGGAGTCTTCATGACCATGTCCCCAACTTCCAAGGCCATCAAAGCCTGAGCACGGGAATTTCTCTAACATTTCTTATTAGCCGGAATTCCTTTGATTCTCTATAAGCAGCACGTTTCAGATGAAAACATGTTTCTCACCTACAGACGTGTTATGAGCGAAAAGACAATACCAGTGCAGGTATTAAGTCGGGTGGACCGTGAAGTGAGGAAGACACCGATGCACCACACTTTGAAAACTTCGACACGAGATGTTTTAGGTTAGCTGTATAACAATATCAACAGATAGTCAGGAGTAACTGTGGCCTTGGGGAAACACCATTGATAATCTGAACAAACCGACACCTTTGCAAGGTCCAAGTCAACTGCGCGATAAACTGTCCTGCTACAGAACCATACCTCATTTCTGAATCTGTATGAACACGTCATATTGTGTGACAATTTTCATCTGACAGGTTGACAGTCATAAACTTCTGTCTCTTTATCCCTTGGCTGTTCGTTTAGCATACGCCATTCTAATCCGATAATGATGACCACGGAATCGTTGCAAGTTTTAAGCACTTCGACCGATGGATGCCTTCGCCTTTCGTAAATGTTTGTGGATCATTCACGCAAGCATAGGCCGGTAAAATGCGAAGACTACTGCTATACACAGAAAGTGCGTCTGGGTCTTTTTGTAAAGCCCCTTCCCTTCTCCATTTCGCAATTTCACTGATGATCCTAAAAATTGACAAAACTCGTTACGCGGCCTGAATACACGCCATCAATAACCCGTGTGAATAAGCGAAAAAGAAGTGGTCGCAACTATATGACGGGTGAATATGGAGTATTTGGAATACCAGATAAGTTGCGCAAGCAAGAAATGTCCCCGTAACAAGCTCGTCTAACACACCTTCACCCGTGGCTTTCGAAATTCTCCGAGGCAAAGCAAACCAAAACCTACCGGGCCGAGAGAGCCTCTGTGCCAGAGTGAGACAATAGGAACTATGCCCATCTTTACAATTTCTTTCTATTCCTGGGAGTTTTGGTACTGTTTGATTGTGGCGTTCGATCAAGTGAAGCAAGCACGCTACAGGCTGTGGCCTGTTTATTGTTTTTTGGCAGATAATGCAGTAATGGTTGATCGGGACAAAAAAACTGCAGTAAAGTCCTGCTCAGTCGAACCGGACTAAGTATAGCGCAGTAGGTAACTCTCCGCTATGGCTGTCGAAATGTGCTTATCCATCAGGGAATATCTTATCACAAGCTCACAAGTGTCCTCGACAATCCGCTTGATTAATCTGCACTATCTGGCAAATGGCTGACGCGAAACCTCTTGACCCACTGCTAATTTGCACAGTGTGATTTTGGTGAGTCAGATCTCATTGGACCAGGCTTGGCCGTCTTCTACCAAATAAAACAACACGTTCTCCGTAATGACTGATCAAAATTTTGTTCACGTGATGCATAATCCAATAAATGCGTTATTAATAAATCCAAAGAATTACTCTACATTGGTTGACTTGTTGTTTTGTTCCATTCACAGTGAAAAATGTCTCCATACTTGCGGAAAGAGCTCATCTCAAATAATCCTAATTCCTCCAAGTGACACTCCAAGTGACAGCGGAAAAGACGGGATTTTGACGGCTTCCCTTTGTATAGAATATTGATAAAGTCACATGACTCGGATGGACGTTAGTTTTTCTTTGCCCATGAGAATATCCCTTCGACATTCATCACCAGTTACTAAGGTAAGCAAAAGTCAGGTTGAATCAAAATTTGGAGCGAAAATTTTACAAGCTAGTTATGTCCTGCGATCACACTCAAGGGCCCAAAATATGTTGCTTTTACTGACAAACAGTCACAATACCGAGATGAGAAAACGATTTTTAAAAGATACTTATTTGGAGCATGATTAAAAACACCGTAGTGTAAAAATACGAGGTTGCATCAGGTCGTGTTGATGCGCTATAACAGATGAAAAGCTGGCAGCGCATTGAGGTCAGGTCAATTCTTGAAGATTAGCGAAATACACTCATTTGCAAACCTATTGGTTGCGCGAGAGACTCACCTGAAACCCGGCTGAATCTTTCGTTTGTGATGTTCTCAGGCAACTGAATGTGTCGCACAAGATCGCCTCATGTTTCAGTAGCTGTACTACTCATTTGGTTGCTGATTATGAATTTTCAGCAACCTTATGAGTAAGTCTTGAAGATGTTTTGACATCATTAGCAGTAGTCACTGTCAGCTGGTTGAGTCAACGCAATCCTCTATTCAGACTGGTGGGTCTAAGATGAACACACACGTGACGTAGGAAGTATCCCTGGATAAAGGCTGTTCATCACAGAAGGATCCGCTGTTGATGGTGTTTAATTTACACTACCAATTTTAAAAAGTACCAACGCGAGTGAGATATGTATTCAGCCTTTCCTAGGAATGGTTTCTTTTTAAGAGCCTTACCAGCTATATATTATGGTCGCCAACACTGACAGCAACCAGAGGACACTGACATTTTCCTGGCATCCAAACTTGTCAAGTCATTGAAGAAGAAATCCGGTGCGGTAGAAGAAATCTAGCAGCACGTTAGCACAAACATCTAGGAGTCCTCCATTTCCAACAATATTTTGGGCAAAATAGATACAAAATCACAGAAGGAACACCCTTTGCAACGTTTTGGGCACCGATTTCTACAGCCAAACACAGGAAAAGTCACGCATGCCTTGAAAATGAAAAAGCTTACAGCAGTTAAAAATGCTACATTATGTCCATATCTCCTAATATTTTTTAGTATGCAAGTTGCTTTTTCCCCAGGCAGTTGAGAAGCAAAGAACCGTCGGTGTCTCGAAACTTTGGTCCGTTCTGGTGGGAAAATCAGATTAGCAAAGCTGGTCTTAAGAAAATGGAATTCTCCCGCGATCGAATTACTCACGCTTCACGGGTTACGATGGTTGGGACATGTACTCTGCATGCCAGAAGACCGTCTGCCTCGTAGACCTGTTTTTTCTGAGCCCTGTGCTGAATAGAAGCGACCGAGAAGTGGGCAGTGTATGACCTTTCAACGAAGTAAGAAAACATTAACCAGTGGACTTCGTCGGGTCGGATGGGGACCCCGGGAGTCAACTCACCAATGGCTGATGACACTGGCATAACTGGACCAATCTCTCAGTCAGTGGCGCTCATGCATCAAAGCCATCGCCTTCAATGCATAGCTACCAAAATTCCAAACAAAGTGAACATATCACCACCTCCGAGGCTTCGCTGTATGCTCCAGAACGCTGTTTTCCGGTGATCGAAATTGTGTCACCTGGAACCAATGTGCCCATGATACACGGTTTATAGCTGATCAATGTAATGAATCTGACCGGAAAAATTGTCTTCACACAATCAAATATTGGAATCTTACCACTGTAAAACGCAAATTCGAAGTCTTATGCAATCAAATTCCTAGCTTACCCATTGTTCCCACCATACATTGCACAACACTTGTGGCTACCAGATAACCTCATACAAATGTTTGGGTGATATGACGATATTTCCCACTCAGTTTAAAATCATTGACTCGGCAATTAGAAACTACTGCTGGCATTTGAGCGACGTGACCCTGATGCACCAACCTCAAATGAACAATAAGTTAGCTTTATTAAGTCGTCGCCAACGCCTTCCAAACTATTGACTTTTTTCATTCACGGTTGAGGTAGTCAACAACACAGTCCGCTTACAACACATTCTTGCTATGACAGCTTGGGTTGATAATTTTTATACTCTGTTGTGATGCAACCTACTCCGCAGTCCTGTAGCCGTAAACTCTTGTCTGTATCATTCTTGGATGTGAACGGATATACACTTGATTGCATGAATTTTGTAAATATCAGCTAGTAAACTGTCCGGTTGCCGATATAAATAATTGCTTTTCTTATTTGGGGAAACGCGACAGGCGTTTCCACATAAGGGCTTCACTGGTTGAGTGTCTGTGCGAGGACCACAATGCTGTCAGGCAAATTCTGTTCACGGGCTTTCACTCAGGGCGTCACCCATAGTTCCACTTTTTTTTCATTATCAGCTTATGTAAGCTGGAGAGATGTGTTGGAAATCGATAAAATGGAGCAGAAGTACGTTCAGCGCAGTAGACCGTTTGCTCATTTAGAATGACTTGTTTTTGTCCTGACAACCGAACCATGTTACTCTTGTTTTCAAGGTGCGTTTGCACAGTTTGGGTAAACATGGTGATATGTGAAGCAACAAATGAATACTTGTGAATCCAGGCGAGCGCAAACAGGAACTGGTTTCCTCGTATCGTCCACTGATCAAATTAGTTGCATCTCTGCTCCGTCTAAAATGTACAAACGTGCGGTTTTGATGTGCACTCTGATTTCTGATTCTGATCTACGCTGCAGGGTGTGGAGGGCAAGCACTTTGTTTATTTTCCACTAAGTTGTTTTGGAAGTCCAACCCATGAGCTCACAAACCGTGAATTCTGATGCTGATCACTTGGGGTTAAACTCTCTTCTTGTTGAATCGACCTGTAAGTTGCAATGCAACACTTGTTATGCAGTTCTGTTCAAGAATTATGGTACGGCGAGAAAACCAACCTATCATAAATTAAGTGACACACTAGGCACGCTGAACTGTCTCAGTTTGATACGGTTTAAGATTGACTTCTAACTGTGACTAGGATAAATACAAATACTGGAATGCTACTAACGATCAGTGTGGGTAGGATACCAACATGTACACAGCAGTTGGGAGATTGCAGTCTATTCACTGACTAACAGAGCAGACAGCAATGCAAAGTTTCCAATTTTGAGAATAATCGAGGATTACGGAGACTCGAATAGCCTGGTATTTAGTACCGCGGACTTCCTTTTCGAAGACCTGGTCCGAACCGTTATACGGATACCCCCAAACCAGCTCACTGGCTACGCCTTACAATACGTGTGCACATCAGTAAATCATGAAACGTCACTTTGTTGAAAGTAACTCTTAAAGCTTGTACATCCTTATGAGGATCCTGATGTATGAACCCTCAACATAGCGAAATCTCTTCGTGAGGAATACTTTTATAGTCCGCAGAAACCGTTCTCTCGGTAGACCTCGTAAGAACGTCAACATTTGACAAACGCAAAATGAATCTTTTGTCTTGGTCCGACATTTTGCATGGTCTCATTGCAAAGGATCTCGGTTTGCCACCGACGTACTGCCCACTAACAGGCTCTGTTACCCAGTCTATAGAAGACTTTGTTGGGTGTATAGCGGACACCGGTTAAGTAAATGATTTGAGCAATCAAGCAACTTTTAGTTCAAATTATTGAGTCATAAATAGCCTCGGGGGCCGAAGTTACGGTCATGTAAGTTTGTTTGTTGGTCAGTTAGAAGACCGTACTGAATAAAAGCCACCCTCGGGAGGTATTGGTGATTTAAAAAGACCTCTCCTTTAGCCAAAGAAACATATTCCCAGCTAGCTAGTCTTTCAACCAAAAACGGTTGTCAAAACTGACTGCCCTTGCATGAATCTCTACGAGGCTAGAATATGTGGTAAAGATGTATCGTGTGTAAATGCCCTCATCAAATGTGGACGCTGTTCTTACTGCTCTCCCCAAAGATGGATCTAACCGCCTGAAGAGGTCACAGCAGATTAGTCGCAAACAGCATCACCTGGAGTGTCATAATTTTTAGAATGGTAAATCTGCAGTAATGCACGTGCATAGACGTAATACATTACTCATAAAGTTGCTGAAAACTCTTCGATATTCCATGAACTTCCTGGGGTTCATCAAGTAGGTACACTCCCCAAGGTTCCGTCAAACTTGTGTTTTACTTAAACTCAAATTGGACATATTTCCGCAAATACACTCATTTGCAGCAACGAGAGATCGAGTTGGAATCCAGGTAAGTCACCCGTCAGAAACAAACTGATCTACAAATGGGTGTACTTATCGAGATAAAATTAGGTGTTCTGCGTCACTTACACATAGAAAGTGGTTGAAGGAAGGATGATGGTGCCGTTCGGTGCACACCAAAGTGCGATAGGTTGGGATGCCTAGATACTTATGGATTACACAAAAACCTAGAAAATTTCCCAAGAGTGGAACAGGGGGTTTTTGAACCTTAATTTGTTTCTGATGCTATAATGAACTTTTCATTGGTGGTTTATTTTTGAAGATTACTGTATACCCAGTCTATAGAAGACTTTGTTGGGTGTATAGCGGACACCGGTTAAGTAAATGATTTGAGCAATCAAGCAACTTTTAGTTCAAATTATTGAGTCATAAATAGCCTCGGGGGCCGAAGTTACGGTCATGTAAGTTTGTTTGTTGGTCAGTTAGAAGACCGTACTGAATAAAAGCCACCCTCGGGAGGTATTGGTGATTTAAAAAGACCTCTCCTTTAGCCAAAGAAACATATTCCCAGCTAGCTAGTCTTTCAACCAAAAACGGTTGTCAAAACTGACTGCCCTTGCATGAATCTCTACGAGGCTAGAATATGTGGTAAAGATGTATCGTGTGTAAATGCCCTCATCAAATGTGGACGCTGTTCTTACTGCTCTCCCCAAAGATGGATCTAACCGCCTGAAGAGGTCACAGCAGATTAGTCGCAAACAGCATCACCTGGAGTGTCATAATTTTTAGAATGGTAAATCTGCAGTAATGCACGTGCATAGACGTAATACATTACTCATAAAGTTGCTGAAAACTCTTCGATATTCCATGAACTTCCTGGGGTTCATCAAGTAGGTACACTCCCCAAGGTTCCGTCAAACTTGTGTTTTACTTAAACTCAAATTGGACATATTTCCGCAAATACACTCATTTGCAGCAACGAGAGATCGAGTTGGAATCCAGGTAAGTCACCCGTCAGAAACAAACTGATCTACAAATGGGTGTACTTATCGAGATAAAATTAGGTGTTCTGCGTCACTTACACATAGAAAGTGGTTGAAGGAAGGATGATGGTGCCGTTCGGTGCACACCAAAGTGCGATAGGTTGGGATGCCTAGATACTTATGGATTACACAAAAACCTAGAAAATTTCCCAAGAGTGGAACAGGGGGTTTTTGAACCTTAATTTGTTTCTGATGCTATAATGAACTTTTCAGTGGTGGTTAATTTTTGAAGATTACTGTAGTAGATGCAAGGCACATTTGAAAGCCTGCGTCCTACTGAAAACAAATCCTACATTGGTCATTTGCTTACTTGTTGTCTCAAAGTACGTAAGCTCAAAACACAAGCACAGCATCTCGGCCTTCACTGGAAAGTCGGAGTGCTTCCGGGAAGAAATGTGGTCTTTGTCTGGAGTTTGATAACAGCCTCTCAAATGATGTCACTCTTATGTCTAATCTCACGGGACGGACTGAAGCGGATTTAATTCGGGGGTAGTCCTTTATAGGGGGAGCTGTTTGAGGTAACATTACGTGAATAGCTTGCATCAGAATCGGATTTGCTGGTCAGAAGTAGTCAAACTACTAGAAGATTGTGCATAATGAAAAACGAGTCAGGTGGATTCTAATGTATTACTGTGCGCAGGCTCTTGGCGCCAATGTAAATCCCTGGGTGATATGGTGGACAAGCAATGTGCACGGGTACCAGAAATTGAATAGTTCGGCTTCTAAGGCCCAGCCATCTGATTAGCACCAAAGAGAGCGTAAACAGTGGAGGGCAGTCTGCTAACTTCAAGCAACCATTCCGTGCCGTTTGTATAAAAATTACCTGATTTATGAACGATCCAAATTTGCAGTTTATGAGCTGAAAATGCTGTTGAACTAGCATCCTCTCTCTCCATTGGATTTCATATGAACGCATTTCTGGTTTGGCATTGTTTTTCCCAAAAAAACAGTGATGAGTATGAGTGCAAGGCCCTTACCGATACGGATTAGTGTACCTCGTTGAAGACAGTGCTGGAATTCAGAGATCGACTTAAATTTGTTCTCTTAACTCCTTTGCTGACTGTTTTACACGAAGATGATGAGTTTTATGAATGCTTTCGACAGTTCGTAACTGAAGCTATGTAAATTATTTGAGGACAATCAGTAAATACACACCGTAGTAAGGGAATACGAAATGAAACGAAAAATAACTTCTAAGGAAATGGGCCTAGTTGTGGTGATGCAGGCAACTGAGCCTAATGGAATTTCATGTGCTGTTGCAGAGAAAAGCCTAATAGGATTATGTTGGATAATTATAATACCCTAAGATGAAGTCTCATTAAATGCAGACAAGAGACTGGCTGTTTTAGCCTGATGGGTTAATTCCAAGTGCAGATGAATGCAGGCTAAACGTAAAGATTTTCTGTTTTTGAGAGTGAACTTGAAGGACGAAGTCCAACACCACTATTGTCAAAAGCATATGTGTAGTTCAAACAGATATGGAGTAAGAGAGCTTGAATACCACGGGAGTAGTATGCCTGACAGACTAAGTATACATGGAGGGGAAGCAAAGATGTCGTGGACAAATTGTTGACGCCGCTTAGGGGCAGGGTTGTTTTTTGGAGGTCGTTTCGAGGCTGCATCGCGAAGCTGGTATGTGAACTGCACTCAGAAAAGCCGGCGGACTGCATGAACGCAGTTGGGTACATCGATTCGGTGAAAAAGAGTCGGGTTTTGTATTACAGTTGAACCGTGCTCGAAGGTGAACTATCAACTACTTACGAAAAGATATATCGTTACCGTCATGTGCAGTTGTCATGTATCCAATGATCTAGCTTTGTGTTGTTTAGAATGTATTGTTTAAGGCACCAAAGCTTCTGGACTCTCACAGAGAATGTGCTGAGTACATTTTTGCGATGACATCACACCATCAGCCAATCTTTATTGTTTGAATAAACAGTTTAATGCAAACATGTCATCGGTAAAGCCGCATCAGATTGTTCTCAATATCGACAAACATTTGATGAAAGCGATTAATAATGCACAAACACAGCGCGGGAACCGACCAGGCTTTCAAATTCCCGCCTAAATCGCAGAACTAAAAAGTGAATTCTTTAGCGATTTTGTTTATTCGACAAAACTTAGAAGCACACACCACTTGGATGATGAGGCTTGCATATTATTTTGAAGCGTCAGCTTGTTTCCGCTGCGCCAGATAGAAGATAAATATGTTAACACACATACTATATTCAAAGAATAATCATTGGTTAAGTAATTCCATTCCCAAGGGATTGACACCGCTTACTATTTCCTGTTCTGTGACAAACAAAAGCCGACGGTTGACGTTCAATTGACTCAAGGAGCGCTTGGCTATTGTTGACAAAAAAAACAAACAAAAAAATAGGTAAGACGGTAAAAACATGTTTAAACAAGTGCAGCTTATCCGGGGTTATGTAGTACCTGGGAGACTGCCTGTTTGAATGAACTCAAATGCTTACACAAATATCTGCACGTACATTATTTGAGGCGAGTTGTAGCGTTTGGTTTGAAAGACTGAAGAATGATACTGTCTCCCTCAGCAACACCTCACTCACGCACAAAGTTATGGTATATCGTTAGGTAAGTTAAAAGAAACCGACTGCGCTTAACCTGGAAAACAATTCCTTGTAATTGATCGTCACTCACGGTACACACATATCCAGATAAACAAAGAGCATTCTACCCGGGCAACTGGATGTCATTTTAAATGATATTATGGGAAATAGTTTTATACAGGAGAATTCATACATCACAGTTATCACAGTAAGGTTTAAAACATTGGTGATTTGTATCTTGCATATTCTGTGGGTGACAGTTCAAAACACGCCTTGGTAATTTTTAGCCTCCAATCCCTGCTGATCCATGTCAGCTCCAACCTTTTTCATCATCATTTACTGGCTTCCTAGAGCAAATATGACGTAATAAGGGCTCTAAGATGAATTTGTCCTACGTGTATGTTGTACCAACAACACACTGATGACCTCACCTCGATTGGTGTTGAAACGTTTCCAATCAAATTGCCTAGCTCAGCGAACAAACCAGCGACCATCTACGCCACCTGAGCTACCAGCATTTTTCCCTATAACAAACGAATAGGCAATTTAGTTGTCTGAATAAAAAAAGACAACCCATTCTCAGAAGCCTTTGTGGGACTGTGAAATATTTTGCTTCGTAAGCAGGAAGGAGTAGTCGCTTGGAGTCCCTATAACAGACGAATAGGCAATTTAGTTGTCTGAATAAAAAAAGACAACCCACTCGCAGAAGCCCTTGTGGGGCTGTGAAGTATTTTGCTTCGTAAGCAGGAAGGAGTAGTCGCTTGGAGAGCCAAACAGTTATCCCTCTCCGGAAAGTCCAGTTCTTCGAGATACTATTTCGATTTGTCTCTTGATGTGTATTTCACTAGTATACTTCTTCTCCGAAGTGATCAATATTGCCAACCTTGTGGTGATCATTTTGACGAAAGGTCTTCATTTAAAGTAAATACTGAAATACTTAAACGCCTGGTCCTGTTATGTCACCGTTGACAACAAACCTGTTAGCCAATGGAGAGGTGTTAAAGTTTTTTTCTTGTAGTAGCTGTTCGTTCGGTGGATTTTTGCTACGAATACCGTTTTAACAAGACTTTGTCCAAAAGTCTTGGAGAGACGCATCAGTGGAGGGGAATATGTTTGTCCGAACAAAAACTGCTTCATATTGTAGTAAGGTTTCATTGTGAATGAAATGGTGCTTGGGTAACCAACAGCGGCTCTATTTGAGTATCTACAGTTTGTATTTTGACAACATGGTGACTTTTGTTCACACAAGATACAACACCATCATCGATAGTTACGGGAATTTATTCGGAGTGCGTCAAGGAATGTAGCCAAAAGTGTTCCACAGAAATTCTCTGTCTAATTGTTGGGTGGTTTGTTTGTAGAACCGATATGGTTAATTAAAAAGTTATATTGATAACGCTTCGGAATAAATCACGCAGCAAGGGCAGGGCTACATGATGTATTCTCACATTTTCAGATACTTCTTCTGGGAAACCGCACATGGAAGGCCGCCATACTCCACAGTACTGTCTTGCATAAGGATTTAATTGCTGACATCTGAATTATTCGGACACCACAATTATTCTTCATGTTTTCAAACATCCAATTTTGAAAATTTGGTCGGAGAATGAGCTAAATGCCTTTCAAATAGACTGCCTTCGGTACAGTGTATGTTTGAAATTTGGAGTTGTTGACCCCCTCAGAGCCTATCATACCGGTTTCTTAAACGATTAAGTTGATGCGGGCTCTTCTTGGAGGAAGTTTGTCACTGAACTAAGTGTCTAGGGGAAGCGAACGTGGCCGCTAGCAAAAGTGTTCTCGCTGCAAGGGTGGACAACCAGATTCCATTCCACAAGACAAAAAATTGCCGTCAGCTTGTAAATCAAATGATGTTGTATCACTAAGAACGTGCCTGATGTGTAATAGCGGTTTCCGAACCGACGGAGTGTCAATTAATGCGCCAAACGACCAAAGAGCCTGTTTCCTCTTCCACTAACTGTACGCACATAGCCATAGAGAAACGCATATAAAGTGAATGGATCACTTGGATGTGCAAGGACTGTTCCGAGTATGCTCTGGATGGTCAGAAATCAAAGTTCAGCAAAGGATGGAGCTGAAGTGGTGTGGAAATTTCTAATTGGACGTCAAACGACAAGTGAGATATTGACCTGAGTCGTACTTGCTATGGTGTGCTTACCAAGGTCTTGTTGAGATGAAGGCGGGAAGGGTGTGATGGAATTAGTAGCTTAGTGAAGTAAAGCGTTGAATTTATTTTTTGAAACGTATCGTTATTGAAGCCACATTTATTGCTTGAGCACTGGGTGATTTGCTAAAAGAAATGGTTCACGTATTCGTACACTTATTACAAGCAAGGTCAATCCATGCACATACTCTGACCCTTCCGACACAAAATGTGGTTGTGTGAGTCACCTCACTTTGGATCACCACGCATCTGTAGTGAACGTAGCACCGTAGGCCGGCTATGGACTTATCATCAGACCGTGCAAATGACCAATAATCTTGGCTGATGGTCTGTTTTCCGATGTTTCCCAAGACCAACATCATCATATCACCGAGAGCAACACCCGAGTACTAAATGCTGATGCTTATCTGCTGAAATTAGCGTTTAACATTCACACGACTACAGTACGGCTTAGCCTTTTGGTACAGTTTGACCTACGCATTCAACAAGCATTTAAAAATCTTGGATAGGCTGGAAAAAATTACACAAAAAACGCACTTCTAAACAGTTAAGAAATAAATGAACTGCAACATTCTCAATGGAGGCAAAGAATCGAACACATTGATTTCCGATTTCTTGATTGCCACGGCACTCGCTCATTGGTTAACTGCTGATGTCTGAAAGACTTGGAATATCGCGAATGCGGTAATGTTGGTTTGAAACTTTGATCTGTCGCTGAATCCTTTGAAATTAAAAACAGTGTGGGTTGTTGTCTTGCACAGCCATTGGTATTACTTATCTAAAATTTGGGTACGCAAAATGTCATACAGGATTTATGATATCCATTATTTCGCAAATTAAATAATGTTACTGACAAGTGCAAAGAATCAGAATAAGCCGGTCGCCTAGATCGCAGTTGCTTGTGAATTACTTTTTTCCTCTAGGGAAAAAATCGATGTCCAATGTTAGGAAGAAATAACAGTCACACTTAATTTCAACGTGTTTGAAAAAACAGCGTATACATTGTTTTATTCTAACCATTTCGACAACTTGATGCATGTTTTTGGTAAACGCTCACACAAATCCTTTGTTGCTGCTGCTAACGTTCATCAAGGGACCATGACTTTCTTGGTGCTCGATCGATAGAGTCTGCTTTGGTTAACTCCTGATTGACTGAGCAAGCCGGAGTGGTCTGAGTTTCTGGAATCAATGAAATTCTGCCTGGAAGCACACTCATGTCATGCAAGGACAACAATAGCTTATCGACCCAGAGTAGCAACAGTCTTTAGCGGTGTACGTGCATACAAAGATACAACTGTGCAGTAAAAAAGCGAACTGACAATCGTTTACCGGCCTAGAAAGCGCACCTTGGTCCTGGTGCTGGAGCGCAACAGTTCGCACCAGTAAAAACCCAGTCGAAAAGGACTATAGACATGTGTAGATATGAAAGCGAAACGAATTAGTTCTGACAAACATGCTCGCTCCTGAACTCATTTTATGGGACTATCGCTCCGACAAATATTGTCCTCATTCTCTTGCCTGCGTTTCATTTGAATTAATCGTGACCTTGACTAAAGTGGGTATGATAAACCAATGTATGATTTGTTTCAAGGCCTCCAGAATCTCACTAACCCGGCACACTGTAAACGAAAAGCTGAAAAAATCGAATCGACTCTACAAATCTGAAATTGATTCTACCGTGAATAAGCGTAAAATGTCCCCTGAAATCCAAATTGGATTATCCTCGAGGAGCGGCCAGTCCCATGCTAAGTTACGCAGTGATTTCTCGGTAGACTGTGGTCCAATTTTTGGCAGTTTTGTTTGAAATACAAAGTTCAAACACAGAAATTTATTTCACCAATAATGGTGGCATAACTGCTTGGTTGCTGGATTTCCTTTTTTGCCACTTGCGCGTGTTAGTTTACCAGCACTGGGCATGAACAAAATATCATGCTGGTGGAACCAGTGACCGTTTCCCATCTCGGTCTACAAACCAATAAACCACGTCTTACCTCCCTCACCAGCAAGTGAAAGCTCCAACTAGGCAGGTCAGATACAACTCTTTCATTCGCACGTTCGATTTAGGAGAGGGAAAACATTCGACTTTTGATATACCACTTGGCAGGAAGTTTTGTCATATTAGGGTGGCATAAGAACTGTTGTGAATGAAATCAGTATGGTTTAGGTTCGAAAACGCTGCCCGTGACAGGGATGATGCGATTGAATGTTTTACTTTCTGAAGGAATTCGCATGTCACTATGACATATCGGTCACTATTGTGGAGTACTAATGGACAAAATTCTTCGGCACCACGGGTAGTTTTCCAAACCCACAGACAGAGATTAGACAAACCGGTCCTGGGATTCAACTGGTCTGCCGGCCGCCTGTAAATTACTGCTTTCTGACCAACTCCGCAAAAACTTTTCCCACAGAACAATTTTGCTGCTCAGATACTCCAGTAAGAGTAATGCTACTTTGGTTGCTCAATAAATCGGATTCTAACTTCGGATTCACCTCGTCCTGAGCGTCAGCCACTCTTAACCCTTACGCTGTTCACCACCACCACCCTACTTGTGGCGTTCAGTCTGAATGCGCATATCAAGAGGTCGGGGTGTCATTTGACCTCTATGCTATGGATTCGTTTATTTCTGCATCTGAGACAAAAACCTCAGGTTCCATATAATATTTATAGGTTGTGCTTACTTGTGCTGAAGACATAAAACCATAACCATCACTGTGACTTCCTTTTCCCATCAACGTCTGGCACCATAAATGGACTTTTGGTCCAACCTGAGTTGTGCAATACACGAGAAATATCTAGAGTTGCTCTGCACAAAATGCTATCTTTGAGGAACTGAAGACTGCTGAATCTAACTTATGCGTATTGGTTCTGACAAATGTGTCACAAGCAAAATATTAACGATCGGGAAGATCCCGTCCCCCAAGATCGTCCATAGATTCGCATAATCAGCCTATTAGTTTCCTTGATTTAAACACTCAATTGACTCATTTGCGAAAACACAAACAAAAGGGGAATACCGGAATACCGAATCACAGGTCATAGCCTTTCGGTCCGTGTGCATTCTAATTTATCGGCCAAGCCCATCTTTCCAAGCTGACTATAGCTGTGCCAGTAGTCGTGGAATCAGCTGGACAAATCCTTTACTTCTATGATCCCTGTCAATGAATAAATCTGCACTGGTGTATAAATTAAAAATTCATGCCCGTACGCATGAACCATTTGAACTCTGATGCCCGTCAGATGTTGTGCCAGTAGTCACATCGCAGGTGACAGCACACAGTATCAACTCCATCGGAATCTGGGGAATAGCCGTGAATATGATTGTCATCACATGGACCAGTTCGACTTCACGTGACCTCCGGAAACAGAGGTACTCCTGATAACCCAGGGGAAACAGTGGCCTTGCCAACTACTGGTCAAATGCACTTGTTTAACTGTAAATATATTTCATGTGATAAAAACCTCGGTGGTACGGATTGAATGACTAAAAAGTACTTGGTGGAGTGGCTGAAAGCCGTCATAATCATCTACAACTGTGAGGCTGCACAGGATCTAATTTGTGATCACGGGTCAAACATATTCTTAACCGAAGTATTTACATAAGTTGTTTACATAAGGTTGACGGAAACCAGGGAACTGCGCCTACCTGATGAGTCCCAAAAAGGGCGAAACCGGTCGTGGGCTGTCGACGAATTTTCAGCAACCTTATGAGTAATGTATTACAAATATATACATGTATCGCAATATTTCGAACATCACAGCGACTGAAACATGAGGCTGCCTGGTGCTGCACATTCAGTTGCCTGGAAACACTACAAACGAGAGATTCAGCTGAATTCCAGGTGAGTCTCTCAACAAACCAAATTACTTTGCAAATGAGTGTATGTTCGCCAAATTATTTACTATTGCTGAGGTCGTTTCCTGTGATATTGGAGAGATTCGCTGAATTCAGGTGAGTCTCTCAACAAACCAAATTACTTTGCAAATGAGTGTATGTTCGCCAAATTATTTACTATTGCTGAGGTCGTTTCCTGTGATATTGTGCAACTAAAGTCTGGATGAACAAATCCAATATGTTGAAAAACCGTACCTGAACAAATCTAAACGCTGAGCACTTTGTTCAAGTAATTCATCTACGTGAGTCCGTATTATGCGGAAATAATGGACAGCGGATGAACACGTATAGAGCAAAAATGTCTCTGACGCTATTAAATAAAGACAAACTGATTACATTCACTGCTGGATGTTTCCACATTCCTATTTTGGAGCAAAGAGACTGAGCATTTCTAAACATCTCCTTTAAAGTAAGAAATAATATCGTTATCTTATGGGTTACATCCGGAAGAGACTACATCAATCGCCGATTGCAGCGATACCAATGTTAATCATATTCTTAAATTTCTGTGCAAACATAGAATTTCATTCCAGAGAACTCTGAAGAAAACAAGAAACAGGATAGTGACTTAATGTGGATCCGGTCCAAATTTTCACAAGTGGTGCTCGTCACCAGCAGTCAGAAGCAAGAAGCTGCATAATTAATAAGGACGCCATCAACTTTGGGTTCCGAAGATCAATTCCATTTCATTTGGGTACTCCAGTTGACACAAAATACTTTGAAATATTCACACGTCTTTAACGTTTCGAATTTCCATTTTTTAAGCAAATCAGGGTTTAACATTAATTCGTAATTTGCGAAAACACAGCGGTCCACTTGGAAGTCTAAGTCTGTCTAGGAATGGTAGTATTTACTTTAATTTTTTTGTAGGATGCAATTTCACCACCCCATGAAGTTTACTGATGATTTTCTCAGCAAAGTTGGCATACTTTTTCAGCGTTTTTTCGGCCTTTGAGGCACATGCAGATGCCATCTTATCTATCACTTCAATGGATTCATCTTTGAAAACGAGCCTAGTACCGAGTCATCACGGTCAATGGATATCCATGGTGCCGCGAAACTTATCAATTACAAATTAAATGACGTAAACATTTACCTCTGAGATGTATTATTGGACAGTAAGTTATGAAACTTTTTCTCAGATATATTTGTGAAGGCGTGCATTTTGTTTACAAATTTTGAGATCATGGGAAACTTAGAGTTCTTCAATGGACACAATGGGAATTTCGATGCTTCCCTCCCACAGATGCAACGATAATCGCGGTCACTTCAGCTATTCATCGGTGCCGCAGTCCGGCAACTCCTACAAATGAATGACAGTTTCGTAATGCGCAAACAAAAGATGTTTTCATTATTTAACCAGTTGTCTGTCAAGCGAAAACCAAATTTCTATTGACTCAGGCGTGGACCACTCACGTCATCCGTTTGTGAGAATCTTTTAATCACCTATGAGTAACTCACTTGAGCCTCACACCATCTGCTTACATTTTGTTCGGAGCTACCTTACGTTTGATATACCTAATCGCTCATTTGGAAGTCGCCTTGAAACTAAAATTGTGATAATTGTCAACACTATATGGTACAGCAGGACGGTAAATATTGTCCAATCTGTAAACATTTTATGTATGGCGGTGAACTGAACCTCTGAGTGTCGACTGAACAAAGTCAAACCTAGTCCCATGGCAATGATATCGATCCCGGTTGAGGCTCCTTGTGCGGCCGGTCGACTGGCTACTGGGGATTCGCTGACCGCGTATCAGCTGACCTTGACAACATGCAACAAAGTAGTGAGGAATGCTGCCCGGCTAATGTGGTGATCTTCCGCTGATTTGCGTCGCACGATTAGCACCAGGAGGTGAAATTTTTTTCGGCTGGTTGAAGTGTTGTCTGACAAGGACTGAAACGTGAGCTCGTATGAGGTCCAGTCGGTTCTGCTATGCCATCCAACCTGGCAGGCAGTATGGAACAGTACTCGCTCTACGCTTTTCCAAAATAAGCAGTCAAGGTGAAAACTCCGTTCAAAGAAGTCAGAACTTTTTACTTGGTTATCTTCATGGATGGGATAGAGGGTTTTCGTGCGTCGCAGCGCATTAATAAACGCTTGGTTTAAAAAGTATAAAACAGAGCCACCTTTAACAACTTGATATCTGTGAGCTTTAAATTTATGCCCATTCATGTTTGGACACCTATGTCGACAAGATTCTGCTTTGGATGGTCTTGTTGGGTTTCTAAAACTGTAGAATATAAGAGTCGATTCAAAGTAGTATATATCAGATGGAAAGAAGTCTAAATAATTGCAAGCCTTTGTGTTACTTCTCCCGGGTGGATGACCTCGTTGAGTTGACGATCATTTATGTCTTGCTGTTATACACAAAAAGTTAAACTACCCAGTCTGAATACGATCACTCCCGCTTAGTGCCGGATTAATTTTAATCAGTTATTGGGGATACTGAGGATTATTCTGTCAGTCATTACTAGTCCAATGACTCTGTCAGTGTTTTTATCGTCACCTTAAACTAGCCTCTCATGAGATATGTTTTAGTATATGAGCATTTCTCGGTAACACAAAAAATACCCATTCTAACCGGGTCAGTTTACACTGATTACACTTGTTTGCATTTTGACACGAGTAATTACAAGTCATTACTCCAATGGAAATGAAAGGTGCATCGTGTCGAAAAGCGATGAATGTATGTGGGACTTTTCATACTACCTGCTACCAACGGGGAAATACGGCCCGAAAATTTTGGTTCATTCCTTTCACTATCAGCGGCAGAGATTTTGTCGGGTATCTACAAATTGAACAAGACTTTCCACAGCATTTACACATCTCATACGTTGGTAATTTCTCACAGGGAACAGTGAGTCAACACCACTCGACCACGGGTTATTAAGCCTGGAAAAGACAGACCACTTATTCCACTCCAGTAACGATGCTCGGGAAAGAACTGATTCTTGTGAAAATTAAATCTCTTCACCGGACTTGATCGAGTGATGCACATTAAAACAGACTCGATGTTGACCTGAAATCCACTCGGCAGTTATTTGACCAGCTGGTCCACACACAATAGATGACTAAGTTGCTATTTCACCACGAGAAGAACCTGGGAGACGCACTCTTGTCCCTTGTCTGTTATCCTGAAGAGTTTCTGACGGTGCCTTCTCTTATGTTTCCCAGTCGCGCGTGAATTGAATAAATTCTACTAGATGTACATGTATATATAGTCCCTATACTCTGACTTAAATAAGCACGAATGGATATTCTCAAATTTGAACTAGTTGGGTTCGCACGCTGAAAGACTGAAAGACTTCCACGATGGTAATTTTTGATATCCGTTTTTTATGGAGAGCCCAGCTACGGTTCCACCCCATTTTCCCGCAACTTGTTCCCCTACTGGGAAGTTGCAACCACGGTGACCGTCTAATAGTTTCGTTTAGTTTCGTTTTGATTTGTCAAACCTCGTGTTCATTGAGCTGCCACATATGACTCCCAACTTGGAGTGTGGAGGCCAGGCAACAACAATGATGATGTGAGTTTTCTTTCTGGACAATGTGTTTCTGGTAATCAGATACAGACTATCAGCAGAGAGATGCTCGTTTTTTTCATTCATTTTGATTGTCAGATCTACCTCAAACCTTACACCAATGATCAAAGACTAATTCTGTGTGACGGGATCATCTAAATCCGATGGGCCAAGACTGTTCTTTTTTCACTGTTGAATTCAAAAGGGACTACAAAACTTTTGAATAGGTATGTTATGGCTCCGGGATTGCTCTGACCCCGATTGAGACTGTGGAAATTCTGTCGACTGTGTGTAAAACCGAAAGTTAATAAGCCGTTAAGCTTAGCTGTATTTACAAAGGATTATTCATTTTCAGACAACTCTCTGGACGCCGACAACAGCATCGACAACTTGGCCAAAGTGTTCAACACCGATGTTTCGCTACCAACAACAAAGAACGAAACGAGATGTCAGCGTAATTGTACGCTGGCTTCTGAGGTTAACGCTAACTTAGCTCTTAAAAAAAGAGACAGGTTTTGAGAGTCATATATTATGAACAGGGTCTTCTTGTTTGTGGGCCTAAGATCCTAGATATTTGGATAGCATGCATTGTGTCGAGCAAGTGAGGCGAGAGACTGGCTGATTACAGTAACAGAAAGTCTACCGTTGCAGATCATATAGTCTGAAAGTAACCACAAAACAAATTGCACCAATTTGGACTAAGTTGGAGAGAATGAGTTAAACCGAGACTGTTGCCAGTTGGCAGTTACAGTTTAACCTTGCTATCTTCCGTTTTCTACTTCATGCAAAGACTAACTAACTGTTTTGTGAATAGAATAGCCAAAGGTACAGGTTTGGTCACGATACGGATTTAGCTTAGACTGCTCTGTACATCACTGGCTTTAATTGAGTGCGCGCATACATCTTTCGCTCCACTGACAGATCCGCTGATCAACCGAATCCGGCAATGTGATTTGTAAAGGCCCCCATTAACTTAATCAACTTTTCGACCACTTTGCTTAAGACCGGCAACCAAATAGTTAGGCCAGTTGATGTGTATTTCAGAATGAATGATGGTTTCGTTATCTAGAAGAGTAGGAGTCGAGACAGGCCCAGGCTTAAAAAATGAGATCAATGAGTTGGTCAGTAGAAAGTGTAAAGGCTCTATCGGGTTCCCTAAAGTCACTATGAGGTAGCTTGAACTATCATTGGATATGGCAGCGGGTACCAGACCAGTGAAATTATGTTCAGTGCGGTAACGGACTCTGAGAGAGCCACACTATGTAGGCCGCAAAAGCGGTTTAAGACGGCCACAATGTACAAGAAGTTTGGAACCATTTGAAACCTCTGAGATGATATGAGATGGATTGTTCTGTGCCGGAGTTGAACCTACAATAATCTGGACCACCTCTCCTTATGCTAGCCATCTCATCATCTGTTGGAAAGGGCGTAACATTGGCACAAATGTGGAAGTATGAAGATCTAGTGTTCTGACCAGTTCAGTGAAGTAATGCGTACAAGAAAGACGATCATCAAATGCCGGTGAAATGTATTTGGATCCAAGTAGTTCAGTGAGGCTGTGGAACGATTGGGACTGAGAGTGCTAGCAACAGTCGGTGATCATGCATGATGGGTAAGTCGAAATTGGAGATCCTTCCACTGTTGACGTGTATAAGAATGGACATCAGGTTGAAAGATGGACACACCTGAGTAGATAGGAGTGATCCATGGATGTCTGGACAGGACCGGCAAATTTGAGTTGAGCATGATCAAATCGGCAGTGTGAGGTGGCAAATATTCTACTGGGTTCGTCTGGACAGGACCGGCAATGTTGAGTTGAGCATGATCAAATCGGCAGTGTGAGGTGGCAAATATTCTACTGGGTTCACCAATTATTAGTAATAGCTACGACAGAGTTACGTTCTACCTGTTTCATTAGGTTTTTTACTCAATAGTGTTAAATTGGCTGCGAATTAGGCCAGCTCCGAATCAAGTTCTTTCTTTTTCATTTGGAGGTATCAAGCTTTGTTTTGCAAGATAGGCGGTGAATTCGAACTCACCCTTAGCTATCTAATAATTTTGTTCTTGATGCGAGCAACTTGACAGGCTATATTTTTAAACAAAGAACAATCTATTTTTGATGATATAAGGTATTTTGTGATTTGTGAAACTGTTGCATGAAGAAACCGTTATCCATGTCTTACAGCCTAAATGAGATTCGCAATACGTCCAATGTTGACAATATTTTAAGTTTGTTTTAAATGAAGTTCAACAACATGACAAACTTGAATTTCCGAATGTTACTTTTTGAAAACAAAATCGATTCTCAAATTTGTTTGACTTTCCCATCCTTTGTGAGATAAGCCTTCACACGGGATGAAAGACCAGTGCTATAGGCACCCATAGCCTCTTCAAGGAATACAGTGATACTGGATGCAGCTGAGGTGTACTGAATACTGTCGGGTAGATATGCTATTCAGTACTTACAGCATCGCAGCTCCATCCAGTTAGCGCCTTCTGCCTCCAGGGACTTATAATAAGCTCACTAGTCGGCATATACGTAAAATCGTCTACTGGAAACCGTCGAATGCAGAAAGGGATGCGCGTCTGCCGACAGTTTTGACAGCTGAACAATTACGTCCCAACTTCTGAACATGAATGACAAGGCTGGACGGCCTAGTTAAATCAAAATTCATGAACAAGATCTGCGCAGCAGAATGTGGTCAATCAAGGTAATTAATAAAAGCTGAAGTCCATCTAGACTGAGTGGGGCAACAACAGTGTTTGCTGAAAAATCAGAAAAGTCCATTCACGATTTTACTCCATTTGTCTGACTTACGTTCTGAATGACACATAAAGGCAGCTCTGCCACGCCAAACTTTACAATATCAGGTGAAGAATCTGCGACTCTCCAAAAGCTGACTTCCTGGTAGGCTGGTTGACATGGGCTATGTCAGATCTCCGGTGTTACGTGTGAGTATGCTGTGAGAAGACAATGCTTTCTTGGTAGCCGGTAAGAATGCTTATGCAAAACAGCAAAAATGTAGTTAGGAGGGAAAACGTCGTTCTTTCTCTGCATTTTTGAAAGTTTTTTTTCTAACTGGAGGCTGTAGTTTTTTGGGAATAAACTTTTGCCATTTCGTCACCTCAGCTAGCCCTCTAGACNAAATTGGAGATCCTTCCACTGTTGACGTGTATAAGAATGGACATCAGGTTGAAAGATGGACACACCTGAGTAGATAGGAGTGATCCATGGATGTCTGGACAGGACCGGCAAATTTGAGTTGAGCATGATCAAATCGGCAGTGTGAGGTGGCAAATATTCTACTGAGTTCACCAATTATTAGTAATAGCTACGACAGAGTTACGTTCTACCTGTTTCATTAGGTTTTTTACTCAATAGTGTTAAATTGGCTGCGAATTAGGCCAGCTCCGAATCAAGTTCTTTCTTTTTCATTTGGAGGTATCAAGCTTTGTTTTGCAAGATAGGCGGTGAATTCGAACTCACCCTTAGCTATCTAATAATTTTGTTCTTGATGCGAGCAACTTGACAGGCTATATTTTTAAACAAAGAACAATCTATTTTTGATGATATAAGGTATTTTGTGATTTGTGAAACTGTTGCATGAAGAAACCGTTATCCATGTCTTACAGCCTAAATGAGATTCGCAATACGTCCAATGTTGACAATATTTTAAGTTTGTTTTAAATGAAGTTCAACAACATGACAAACTTGAATTTCCGAATGTTACTTTTTGAAAACAAAATCGATTCTCAAATTTGTTTGACTTTCCCATCCTTTGTGAGATAAGCCTTCACACGGGATGAAAGACCAGTGCTATAGGCACCCATAGCCTCTTCAAGGAATACAGTGATACTGGATGCAGCTGAGGTGTACTGAATACTGTCGGGTAGATATGCTATTCAGTACTTACAGCATCGCAGCTCCATCCAGTTAGCGCCTTCTGCCTCCAGGGACTTATAATAAGCTCACTAGTCGGCATATACGTAAAATCGTCTACTGGAAACCGTCGAATGCAGAAAGGGATGCGCGTCTGCCGACAGTTTTGACAGCTGAACAATTACGTCCCAACTTCTGAACATGAATGACAAGGCTGGACGGCCTAGTTAAATCAAAATTCATGAACAAGATCTGCGCAGCAGAATGTGGTCAATCAAGGTAATTAATAAAAGCTGAAGTCCATCTAGACTGAGTGGGGCAACAACAGTGTTTGCTGAAAAAGCAGAAAAGTCCATTCACGATTTTCCTCCATTTGTCTGACTTCCGTTCTGAATGACACATAAAGGCAGCTCTGCCACGCCAAACTTTACAATATCAGATGAAGAATCTGCGACTCTCTACAAGCTGACTTCCTGATAGGCTGGTTGACATGGGCTATGTCAAATCTCTGGTGTTACGTGTGAGTATGCTGTGAGAAGACAATGCTTTCTTGGTAGCCGGTAAGAATGCTTATGCAAAACAGCAAAAATGTAGTTAGGAGGGAAAACGTCGTTCTTTCTCTGCATTTTTGAAAGTTTTTTTTCTAACTGGAGGCTGTAGTTTTTTGGGAATAAACTTTTGCCATTTCGTCACCTCAGCTAGCCCTCTAGACTCTAACCGTCGTAGTGCGTCGCATGCCATGAGTTGCGTTTGTCCTAATGTGGCTGAGAAAAGTAAACTGTTCTACACGCGAATGGGACGATATATCCGTAAACAGTCAACTGACCAGAGACCTGAGTACTCAGAGTATACACATGTTTGGTGGGGTGTTTTGTACCACAGTCAACCCAAAAACTTATGAGTGAATGTGAAGTCACATCAATACTTTTATTGTGTCACGGTGAGATTTTTTCATAGTCCAACCACACCACATTTTTACGTTCGTTTGCTTGCCATCCGATTCTGCTGTACTGAGTCCTCTAAGTGAATATCTGCTGCCAAAATTTCGTTTTTCATGTCCTGGAATGCCTAAACAAAAAAAGGCTCTCAAGACGGTTGTGATTTGTATTCAGCAAAGTATTAGAATTTTGAATAATAACGCCCGTCGCATTGAGTAAACAATGGGCTTGGATGTCAAAAAACAACGAGAGGCAGCTGACAGCGCCAGATTATTGTCAATAACCTATTGTTACGAAAGTTGATATCTTGAAACTGACCCAATTGGAGTGTCGCCCACAGCACGATTGTGAAGCAAATTGGGGCTTTCGTTAGGAAAATAACTCAGTATTTACACGTAATACATACACTATGCGCGAGTTGAACAGCTAAGTTTAAATAAGTAACACCCTCAAATGGCCTCCCGAATGAACGCGAAAGCTCAGGTTTCCAAGAGCCGCCGGAGTAACATTTTACAGGGCCTGCTGAAGGGAATGAACGCATGAATATTTTACTTCCTTTAGAATTAATACACATGCGCCCTAAAAAGGAACTAGGTTTTAATGTCCAGTTCTCATCCCAATCAATCAACCGAAGCGTTTTCTTCCATTGTGACCACTACCAAAATTTTCCCCATTGTGTTGTGCACATCTTCGATTCACAAGTATGTGTGGACCATCGCAGGAACATACTGTCTAATATTGGCGCCAAACGGGGCGTCAAATTCATTCCCGGAAGGAAAATGTTTTTGTGACATCCATCTTCTTTTCTGACCAAATACATCTTATGTGAAGTTTAGCCTCTGTAACTTTTGTTTGGTGCTGGAATTCTCCCACGGTGGATCGCTAACATCTCGAGAATGCTAGTAGGGACAATAGTATCAGCTCGGATCAGTTGTGCCAGCAAAGTTTAACCGACTGTTGTGGGTAGGTTGAAGTAAGAGTAATATTGTGATGACATCAGAATGACAATTGTTATGTACTAACGTCTCATGCACCATCGTCCTACCCACTGCATAGAACCAAGCATCCCCCAAACTTGAAAGAACACGAGCAGCCTAATGCAAAGATTTAAGAATCTTTATGATGAATGTGGTTCAAAAAACGTTTATGAACCTTTACTTGTTTGTCCTATAGATGTCACAACATTCTGGCATTGCCCGTTTGGCCGTAGCACTCTTTTGGTGCTCAGCTGCCATGTCACCAGAGGGAAGCACAAGGTCTGGGATACTGCCAGGTTGCCCAAGCCTAGACAGGGGAAGTCGACAGGCAGAGGTCGGGTACGAATCACGGACCTTCCGGTAAGTAAATTCATGCTCTAATCACTCAGCCATGTCACAACTCATCTTGCCTCGTCCTTCGATATCAGATTATGTAGCATAAGAGGTAGATACTTTTAGAGGCTGCTTCTGAAAGCTTCTCCCTTGGGGCCCATTGGCTCTTGCAATGCAATTGATAGTGAGTTCGAAAGACTTTCCACGACGAATAAAAATGTGTTATCTCGCGAATCCTTCTTTTCGAGTCTAGTGAACCGGCTGTAATGGGGTTCGAGTTTTTTCAGCCATGCAAATTTCGGAGAAGCCTTCAATTACTCCGCTAAACGATCAGTATCGGAGAACTTGAATCTGAATCTGGTATTCCACCAGCCTGCAGGTTGCTGACTGTTTAATTCATGAACGTCGGTTTATTGATGAGATGGTTAGCATAAGGAGAAGTGGTCCAGATTACTGTAGGTTTAACTGTGTATACAAAAAGTTCTAGGCCTTTTACAAATCAACTTGGTTTTCTCGGAAACAGTCCAATTTGTGTTCAAGTAGAACATAAGGTTGACGGAAACTCGGGGACTGCGTCTACCTGATGAGCCCAAGTAGGGCGAAACCGGTCGTGGGCTGTCGAGAAGTTTTCAGCAACCTCGTGAGTAGTTTCCTTTATGAGTTTTACGCCTCTTCATAGAGCAACCTTCAATGTTCTAGGCCTACAACATTCTTCACAATCGAATGATGGAGCCGACTTCAGACCAGCATAACTTTTGTCAATAAGAAGCGAGACAATAAGCTGGAAGAAGCTCAACCATTCAAGTTTCCTCTGGCCATAGGTTGCTCAGCTGTTTCATGGCAGTTTAATTATCTACCCCTTCATCTTGCAGAATATTGGGAGACTGAAGGGGAGGAAGTATGCTGACTTGGAGTTCCTGGTAGTCAAAGAGCATGGTTGTATGTAGAGAAGGGTTACGAGAACTTTGGTATTGCTTATGTTGCCAAAATCACCAGGCCTGTTCACATTACGCGTGTAAGGAGTGATGCATCCAACAGAGACTTTGGGACGCTGCCGCAGGTCCGATCAGGATGAGGGCGATCCTCCCGACATTTTAATTTTCCACATCTGGTTCCACAGAAAGTAGTCCATAAACTCCATATACGCTACTATTTAAGAGCGACAAGGGTAGAAAGAATGTCAAAAACTGGAAAAAACTGCTGCAATAGCCGTAAACGCTCTCTCCAACATATCTGCAGCCTTCAGATGGTCAGTGAATGTCTTGTCGCAATCCTCACAAATAGAAGTTCAGGGGAACGTAGAGAAGTCATTCGTACTTCATTGAACGCAAAAGTGCAATTGTGCAAACTTGTTCATTCGAGAAATGTGACAGTAGACTGACACTATCACGTAATACACTGCGCGCTGTTATCCAAATTGACAGAATGTCTTGTTCCCTGCAGGCTTATATGCTTGATTTGGGATCGAGCACAATATTGTCACTTCCTACTCCGATGCGTGGCCTCGGAGCATCCGCGTTGATTCTACTAAGGTCACACCTGTATTGTTTACAGTATTCTAGCCGTCTTAGTATCGTATTGGTTGGTGCTTCCCAGGATAACGAAAACAAGGGTCTCAATAAAGTACTGGCTGTAGACTAAAACACGGTACGGTGGCCTTTGTTTCCACAGTGTTCCTTAGGGCCAACTCTGATGGTAGATGCGTTGAGTGTGGATAGATCATTTGAGCCACTGAATGCAGTCCAAACGCTAGCAAAAAAAAGATTTCGCCCCGAAGACTCCATAAAAAACAGCACTTTGCTTTGCACGCAAGAACAACAGTTCGTGGCGCATTCCGAAAGCACAACAGGCGCGAATAGCAGTTTCGGTCATTACATCCGATCTGCCTTAGAAATGTGAGATTCTAAGTTCTGCTGTACAAGTTTTCTATTAATCTGTAACTGTCTCCTCACCGATTTGGGGTAAGAACAAAAATGCAAAGTCCTTGCTTCCTAAATTCCCAAAGTTTTGCAATCCAAAAGTTACATTGGGTTTTCAATAAATTCAAGGCTTCTCGCACTCTTGTCAGATGAGTGGGTGTGACACAGGTGGCTGAACGCCATATGGTGTGGCCCGTGACTGTGGCCATTTGGTTGCCAGCTTCATTAGGATTCTCACATCCCAACGTACAACGGGAAATTGAATTTGGTTACTGGGTAAACTAGGTGGTAGTCTTGTCAGACCGACCGCTCATACAGTGTGCGAAATGCATCAGCTACTGGAGACATCACAGCGAGCATACTGTCAGAAGTTTGTGGTATCCGTGAAACACCTTACTAAGTACATCGGGACGGCTGGGCCCAATCTGATTTTCTATCTTCGATCTTTACGCAACGTAAACAGTAGAAGTGGAAACCACGGTTGTGGCCTGTTCATGACTGATCTAATCCATCTGACCCCCGGAACTGCTGAGACAAGCTCGCAGCTGTTGATCACAGACAATTTTAGGTCTTCGACATGCCTGATAAAGCTGCACACTAGAGTGAGGGTATTCAAGTTAACTACCTGAACTATAGATGAATGCTGGTTGTCTAGTGAGGGCCAAAGGCATGATGGACGTCGCGCAAGAGCCGAAATATCTAACCGTGAAATAACAGGCTACCGAAACTTCCTTGCTGAATGAAATTAAGACAAAAATAGATCTTAGCTTACATAGGGGAAACTACTCACAAGGTCGCTGAAAACTCTTCGACAGCCCACGACCGGTTTCGCCCTTCTTGGGGCTCATCAGGTGGGCGCACTCCCCGAGTTTCTGTCAACCCGATGTTCTGCTTGCTCTTAGCTTGGTCACTTGACGAACTGGATCAAAAGAATCAAAATTTTTTTGCAAATGTCCCATCAGACTAGCCCGCATAGAACTATTAATACCAATTCCACTAAAATTATGCAATACTAAAATTTGTGTAAGCGAAAACCTGCAAATCAGAAATGATTTTGAAGTTATGAAAAGTGCCAGCTGATATGACCGAATAGTTCAGACATTCATTCGATTACGCATGCGGGTCTCATAAAACAGGAAACCCAGTGGGCCTTTGGAGTGGCATTCTCCAAAACTCATTCGGGATTTGAACCTGACACGGAAAAGTCTCTTTGAACGGTCGTATTACATTTTGCCAGTGATTGTTTTGGGTTAGAAGATTCACGGCAGATTGAGCGTCGATCAAAAAGCCGAGTTTATTTCAAAGAGGCAAATGTTTATCAAAACTGCATGCAGTCTGAAACGAGATCCGTAGAAATCCCGTTACGGAAAGTTAGAATATTCTGTGTGCATAAGCTGTTCTAACCATAAAATAGGCGCCCAGAGATGGTTATCAAAGGAATGAGAGGGTAGGTCTACCAATATTTCGCCTTTGCTTCCATATTATTCCAGTTTAATTCTCCGCATTACATTCTCATCAAGTATTGCTTTGGCAGTTGCCCGACGTATTCAGTCTTTTTTTTTCAAATTTCTGTCGAATAACTACCAATGCTCATTGTAATCACGCAGTATAACAAAGTATCTTCACATTAGGCAGGGGAGTCCTTACATAACGATCAAAATGCAATGACATTTTCAATATTACACATTGTCGACAAAGTCAAACGACAAAAAATATTTCCTCCTGTTTATGTTCACTCGATTCCGAAGAGTGAACATACTGTTCCACAATTTGACCGGGATTTTATAATCACTCGGTTAACCCTATTATGCTTACATGAACCATTCTTATACTCTTGGGAAACAGAAAGTTTTCTAAAAATCATCCAGAGGGATTTTAAATTAAATCGCTAGGTTTGTGAAAAATAACGTAACGTGTCTCCAATCATACAGTGTACGAACGGCGAGTTGGTACAAGTACTCTGTGAAAAAATTTGAAGGTAAATTTTTCATTTTGGTGCCCCTAATAGCCGAATTCGTAAAATATACTTGTCGAGGTAATCCAGGTTACTGATGCCACGTAGAAGCCTTTTAATTTGATGGGAATATGTGCAAACATAAGCAGATGAGTCACTCGCTACTGACGCCTATTGAAGGACTTCCAGCTGATCTGAATTTTCGGGGTTTCCATGTGTTTAGAAGACCATATCGATTTTCCAATCAACTGCCGCATCGATTATGGGGTTTCTGTTTTATTTTCGGGTGTCGGACAGCATTAGCCCTGGTCAAATGGGCAGCCTTTTCGGAAGATTTGTAAATCGTTAGGTCTACCTAACCTTTTCACCCCTTCGTTTTTAACTCACTGGTTCGCGTAACTAACAACAACGCATTGCCAAGGTAACTTTGGGCTGATGTTGATTATTTAATGTCCACACAACTTTGATGTCTGTCCCCCTACTGCTCGCATTAAAATTGGCAGTACCTCCAGCCAACGCCTACTCTGCGTTATGTTCATTTGTTAACTGGCATTATGTTAGAACGCCGGTCGCTGATCATGGTTGGCTAGATGCCGGGCAAAATCAGCAGCAGCGTTGTGGCCAATCAGGGCACGAGCAATTGTGACTCAGTCAAATAAGTGAATCCGATTGGCTGAATGGACCGAGGGTCAAGCAGCTGTTTGCACGCCCGACTACATGACAAGTAAACATATACACGAGAAGAATGCCGGGCTATTAGAAATTGTAGCCAACGCATGTAGTTTACGTTGATTTTCGAGGGGATGCGATTGTTCACGCAATCAGTGGGACTAATCGTGTCCTCCATTGGGATTCGATGATTTTTTAAACCTTGTGCAAAATGTCTAACAGCCCCAGACATCCTGCTTTTTACACCTCACGTCGACAGCTTTGGGCAACACTTCCCAGCCCAAAGTCAACGTGCACTAACAGATGGCTGACAAGAACAGGTCTTGGAACTAACTGTACAAGTCTGTTTGATGTGTGGCACGCACTGTTCACCACAGGGACAGTCCTGTGGCTCATAGTTAATGCAATTTGGAGATATGGAGAGGTCAAAGCTCAAGCCTACCATCCCCGTTTCGGTGGTGGTTGGAATGATATCTTCACCCTGAACGTTCAACTTTCTGCAATGATTATCGCCCTGAGCCTACTACCGGTGCTGGTTTATGCCACGACCAGCCGCACTGGTCACTTGGCTAATGATTCGGTCATCCTTGGTCGGGATGTAATGCATTTGCACAAATGTCTGTCCTCATGTGAACCACTTCAGGGTGCGTGGAAGTCCTCCGTCTCTGGTTCTGCTGGCAATTCTTTGGATCATCCTGCGGGACAGAAGTCCACGCGTGCTGGGTCTTTTGAAGATGAAGAACTCAACAAACTGATATTGAAGAGGAGGAGAGGAACATTTTACCGCAAACTGGCTGACAAGTTTCGCCCGTTTTCATCGGTTCTCTACGTCGTGATTGTATATATCCTCCTATTCCCGGTTTGTTTGATAGAAACGGAGCAGTTGCGCCATGAAGCTATCCATCCACGTAAGTTTTGCTCTGTCAAAAGTCTTTTCATATTAATAATATGGATAAAGAAAAGTATGATCTGAAATATGGGAATAAAGACATCAGTAGTTTAGTCTTTCGAAGGTGATTTCGACAAGCTGGACTGCTGTAAGAAAGATGAGCTTGAAACGTACAAAAGCTCTATTGCACCTTGCAAGATTGAATTCTGTTTATCCGTTTGTTGCTATTATACTGGCTGCTGATAAGTTTCGGAGGCGTACTCTTCTCTCAGGTGCTGAACATCACGAACGGATTGATCCGTTTCGTTTTTCACAAGGTGATGGATGTTCAGTCAGAGACCCTTAAAACGCAGGCGCAGGGGGAAAGGGGTTCAAAGGATAGACAACCAAGGTACGAGAGTATCATATGAGGTCACCCGCAGAGCACGATTAAGTTGTAAATTCATTAACTTGTTGCGCCTCGTTTAGTGTTCATTTGGTGTTTACAATCCAACATTCTAAATGTGGTTGCACACAACAGTGCACGGTACCATTCAAACTTTGGTGATCAGCGCAATTGTTTATAAGAGTGAATCATGACCCAAGGAATTCCAGGGGTAAGTTCGTGGCTAAGTTCTCAGAGAGCAGGCAGAAGAAAATGAAATTTAACAATTTGTGACTCTATGTTTTACAGCATCAACTTCCTTGAGCTTTAGTCAACTCAAACTGACTCGAGTATACTTGAACAACAGAGAATTTTTATTTCAAACGGAATACTTTTCACAGCTTATAAATGACACTAGTGTTAGTAAAAGACCAGGAACTCTTTAAACCTCAAGTAGAATAGGGGGTAGCGACGGCACCAATCTAAATTTTAAAGTGTCTGAACAGTGGATTGTTCACCGGTCGATTTTTTTCAGGTAGCCCTTTCTTCAGGTAACCTCTCTTATGTAGGTTTTGCGCACCATGTCCTTTGCAATGAAAAACACCGTTTTTTAAGCCGCTCAAACGTGATGGTCCATGAAGCAAACAACATCACTTCTCAGCGCAGAACCCTCTGTACAGCAGTTTAAACGAGTTTAGTCAATAATTTGTCATCGTTTAACACTTGTTCGCCTGTCTTGTACATGAGCAGCAAATTGTGTCACAGTTGTTTACCTCTATGGAAATCACTTCAAGGAACCAAGCAGAAGTGAATATTCCTGGGGTTTTTCTCCAAATCTCACGTATTATCTGACACTGATGCGGTGATCCTACATGAAGGTCTTACAAAGGAAATTGAAATTCTAGAACGTTGCTCTCATCGCGCTGCTCCTACCTACAGTAAAACAATTTACACTCTTTGGTGCTTATTATACGGATTACAACCATATTGATTTATACAAATTAGGTTTGCGGCATGAATACTGCATCTAACCAAAATCTCCGTGGTAGAGTTCATTGGTACGATCGGTGTTGAGTTACGATCTCTATATCCATTCTATGGATAATTCAATGTCTGAAATTTAGCCGTTGGCCACACTACACAGTCTTGGTTCACACATTATTCGAACTGAATCTCCCTTTTCACCGAGAAGTCTGGAGGTAACACCCGTGACACCTTAATGAGTGTTTTTCGGATCAAGGTTCATTTCACGGGTGGTTCGTGAAAACAAACAAAATATATTTTTTAATGAGGAGCTTTACCGGGGCTTGAAGTAGAGGTCTTCAGGACCGCTTGAATTTTGGTTGCACGAAGTTACATACGATTAGACACTTTATTCTGTTTGTTGCGGTTAAGAAATGGGCCTTTGGACAAGCTTGCGTTGTGTATATTTGATCGTCGCGTATGAATATTTCAGGCTGAATGTTTCAGATGAATCCCATAAAGGGTGAAACCGGTCGTGAGCTGTCGACGGATTTTCAGCAACCTTATGAGTAGTACATTACAAAGATATAAATGTTTCAGACTATTCACTTATGAGTATACATTACAAAGATATAAATGTTTCAGACTATTCATCTGTTTTGGGGGGAATATTGCTGTTTCAGAAAGTGAGTATTTATAGTAGTATCGTTTACTCTATCCTTCATATGGTTCCAGCCGGTTAAATACCTTTGGGTGGCTTCATCAACCTGTATGATACGCACGAAACCCTATGCTGTTACATATCCTGACTGAGATCATTTTGTACAACGTAGCAAACATCTGTTTTTGACTGTTATTCCCGATTACCTGGGTTGGATTGGATAGTATCCACATTTGCCACTCTCCTAAACATGACCAAGTAAAATTTGCTATGGAGTTATATTCAAGTAGTAGTGGCGAGTTTTTGTGCGTTTATTTGCTCACCGTTCCACGTTTAGCACCCGAAATTCGAATAAAAACTGTGATATTTATATTTCCGTGGTGCTGTCTTCGTATTCATCCAGTAAGAATAATAAACTATGGTCGAGAATGGCCCATATTACTCTCCCAACATGAGGACTGGCAGGCGGTTTTAGTCTGATAACATAAGAAGCTTTCATTTTTTCACAGAGGTGTGGTAAACAATCGGTGGATTTATTGTTGGGCAAGGTTTCACTTTTGGAACAAAAGCTTTGTAGGGCCAACTGAGTAAGTAAGCAGGTTGATTGGGTTTTAAGGCAGTAAGGGAACCAACCCATGAGATTTCTTATGCCTAGTCGACTCGGTCAGTCTTGCGTCAGTCTCTGAAACGATTACTATCCAATTGGTCCCAAAAATTTTCCAACTGATTTAAAGGCTTTCATTTTTGTTAATTTAATTCATCGAGGCTGTCCTTTCCATCGTCAAAAAGTAAATAATTTTAACTAAACGCAGTGCCAGCCAAATCGTCGCGCTGATGTAGGTACAGCCTATTGGGGGGTATTAATTGTTGAGGACACACTAGAATAACAAATGAAAACCAAATAATCAACGGAGATTTCGTCCTGCAAGTGAAGTCAGTTCGTGTTGGCTAGCCAAGGAGCACTTTTCAGCTGTTTCATCCTTATTGGGAATCATCTCTAGTTGCGCGACTCGCGCATTTGAAACATCCTGGATTTCGTGAGATACGCACTTTTGATGATTCTCAACAACCTACAACATAAATTCTCTTAACTTCGAGAACAAAATCGCGATTGGAAATCATGAAATCCCCTTACACTAACAATACGCTGATAAAATCTTTCATAGCTGGAGGTGACGTTTGATTGTGCTGCACTTGTACACTGGCCAGCCATACCCTCAAGTTACCTTATCTAATAATACTTCAAGCTATTCTTCTGATGTTGTGTTTGAGCAGCCATCATTGCCATCTTCCAGAATATTCGTTGTGCATGACATTTTACTTCAATATGTAATCCATCCCATCGTATTTGGGAAGCTGAAATGCCACCTGCTTCTATTCATTCCTCTGCAGGACTGTCAACAAGCTGAATTTTATGCACTCCATTTCGCGCTTCATATACCCTCACAGACCAACTCCTCAGTCTTGAACTTACATATCCAGGATACCATTCAAAGCGTCAGGAGATCAACATAGATGAGGAATTATCTACCTTCTGTGTCGTAGTTTTGAGTATGAAGAGCAAGTTAGGGTGAAGAATTTAAATTTCCTAATAATCGGTACACCAAGTAAACCGGAACAAGACTGTGGTTTGATCAACCCTTTGTTTGACCAGAAACGCCAAATAAATTGAAAACGATAAATCTAAAGAAAAAATGAAGTTGCTCCCTCTTGAAGACAATCTTTATTTTTGGAAAACACTGGTTCTCCGGTGAAGTACTTATGTGTGTACATAACGCGCCTGTATACTCATCGTTTTGGTCCTCATACTGCGAGGAAATCAGCCTGTCGCAAATACGTGACCGGAACGTCGGGTTTCTAAAAGACAAGAATATCTATTTTTTAGTTTTACCGGACACAGGGCTGTATGCTTTTGCATCACGCGGTGATCAATATATTAATGACTGACAAACAGGAGGTTCATAACAACAGCTTTAAATAAATAAGATAAACGAAGTAGATGAGTTAGATGTTTTAGTCTTCTGGAGATTTAGCTGTCAGCATGTGCCAAGACAAACAAAAGCAAAAACCACGAAAATAACTCCAAGAGATGCACAGGATCACGCTGTTCACGAACCGTATGTAGGGTGAGAACAGTGCAGAAAGTGAATGGTAACTTGTTTATTGAACCGCTGAATTGTTGAATGCAGGTTGACAGGATGACTTTAAGACGTTGAAATTTGCAGAGATAAAATGGTTTACGGTACACCACAACAAAGGAGCTCAATGGGGGAATGACACAGGTGTTTTGTAATGTGCTCATCGGCTTGAAAAATGCTTTCTTTCCTGTTTTTTTGGAAGTAATTTTAGTAAAAAATTGAGCACCGACAGGAATCATCATCATCAACATCATTGACAACACGATATCAGTGTTCAATACTGATGATACGAACTCACACAGTTTTGATGGCATGGCAAAGTGGATAAAAACGAGGTAAGATGAATTGGGATTTCAAAACCCAGGTGCCACGAATATTAGAAAAAATTGTGAACAATAACTGAAAAATTACATCTGGCAGGAGTAGCGAACGCAATAGTTCGACCACCACTGGTAACCCACATAAAGACTCGCGCAATCAAATCAGAGCGTGGATGTGAATAAATGTTCACGAAAATTGGGATGCAACTCTGATTACTCCTTGGGCTCTATGAACGTGCTGATGGCCAATATACCAAATCGTTTCCAAGGTCTACAAAACTGGTCTTCTTAGTCACCAAAATATTACACACACTATTAGGGACGTTGAAAGATGTCTCACCAGACAAAACAATTTTGGCGAACGGCGGCATCGCAATACATTCTCGTCAACTCAGTTTTGCAGAACGCCTCACATAGTACATCGGGCAAGCAAGACAGAATCACCGTCAGCATTCGGATGCCTCACATAGTACATCGGGCAAACAGCAAGACAGAATCACCGTCAGCATTCGGTCAACGATCACTGAACATTGGAAACAGCCGAGTTGGAAGAAACTAGGTTATTGTGTTAAGTTCTCATTAGCACCGTTTGGCGATTTTAGGTCGTAGGAATGGCGGAGGCACTGCACAAAACAGGCCTAGAAGGTGAATACACACAGTTCGCATGCGACTAACACTTGTCACACAAACTACGTTCACAGATGCATCGCGTATTAGTTAACCTAAACTCAAGGACTCGACACGTAAACAGGTACTTACCACTACAGGAGCAGACAGCTGAGCACAAGCTATTTAACGACCAGATTCTATGATGGTCTGCTGATTCGATTAATCATCTTGATATTACACGTCCGTAAGAAACGTTATGCATGGTGGTAGGAGCGTCAGAATTATTACTAGTCGTCATGATTTATTGGAGAAACTTCTCCATCTGACAAGTTATACATAGCGGCAGACTTATTCGGCGGAAATCCTAGATTGATTTCGCTCTACTTCACACGGCAGATTAGAAGCCTGAGGGAAATTCATCAACGAACTTTGACAAACGTGATGTTGTATAAAACTTGGTTTATCGACAGACACCTATTCAGTGCATTCGTCTAGTGTTCAGTTGTGCGAATCCTCTTGCAGTGCTCTGTTGCTACGATTAGATAGCAAACTAAATAGTTGTCAAGTTTGGTAATCCTTTCCAGTATGTCAGTTAAATTACTTTATCGTCAGTGTCTTGAAGGGTACTCCTTCATAGAAACACGGCATAGCCAACTGTGTCTTGACAGTTTGGGTGACACCTCACCATCGTTTGAATACGCTAATGTATTGAGAACTGCTCAGTTCTGTACGTAACAGGCCTTATGACATCAGGCTTCCACTGGGTCAACTTTATCAAGTCGGCCTCTTAGGGGACTCAGTGCAAACCGTCGGTAACGTGGACTTCCTGGATTGGGGTATCTTAAAATAGTCCGACGTAACAAACAAATACGGAAGTGGGTGCCAGTGAAGTACATCATATTAAGACTATTACGAATGTAAATAATATGACGAGGTTCCTGGTTCAGTGTTGCAGCGCCTCCATTAGGTCAGTACCTGAAAAAAGACGAACTTCATAATCACTGAACTGAGTAATATCGACAATTCAGTAACGAAAAGAGCGCTAATTACCACCTTCAATTTTCGTAGGAAAACAGTGTTTGGATGATGAGCCACAAGGTGAATTGTAGTATGCCTCCTAGGATTTCTATAGATTTGGTCACTCCAGTAGGTATGGTATTCTACCGGATTTTCTTATGGTTATTTCAAAAGTTACTTTGTTTGGAAAGACCCTCCTACAAGGGCACGTTGCAATTAATTCCTACACGGTGGAATGTTTATCAGGAGGCGCCGAGTAAAACCAAATGGTTGTTAGATAAGAATTTGAACTCTGAATGTTCTGGCCACTATAATGTACCACATCAACTGGGACGACTGTCAAGAATTGCGGATGAACATTTGGCCACAAGTGGTGAGTCACACAGGACTAGTAACTGGTCCAAATATTTCTGGAATCACTCTGTTCCCTGAAAACTCTCAGATATTATCCATCCCGTTGCGCGTAGAATTTAGATCATTTAGCCCCTACACACATTATTCCACGTACGTTTGGATGGTCGGTAATGATTATTAAATTCTCACCTAACGCTCAGTTCATTCCTGAGAACAGTAAACCCACGCACGTCAGCATCCATCACTGGTGTCATAACCGGCAGCAATAGCCAATCAATCAATTCTATTCTTCATTTGCTGTAAAATGAACCAAACACCGACGCAGATGAGCCGTCAAAAATCGTCCTGCCTCCGCCGTAGGATGTGACCGGCTTTGTCTCAGCTACAGAGCGAAAGAAGATGGAAGTCACAAAGGGAATCCCTCGCGCAAAGATATTTTGTTGACGGGTGTTACATTGTGGTGACTGAGTCTTTCTCGTACCAAAATTAGGCGGATTTGCATTGGAAAAAAGACTGCAAAGCTTGTTTATCCAGGATATCTTCAGATGAAAGTTTCCCTTAAATCAGATATAGTGTATTCATTAGAAAAATTAATAACTGAAATGACTATTGTACTTCACTTTGTCACATGTATTTTCCGGGAGCAGCTCGCTCGAAAGATTTTCCCAATTGGTCCATTTATTTCAGAGAAAAGTGACTAATTGAGTCCACCAGCTCGGTTGAAATACATAGCTCCCCCCAGTGCCTTCATCATCCTTGAGTTTAGAAGAACAAACTAAAGGTCAAAAAGGCCTTCACTACGGGATACTTTTGCACCATGAACTAGCAGAATGCCCCGCATTTGGATGCGAACTGTTTATCGGGTTGGAATCGGAGGGTTAAGTAAGAGTACTCAGTATTGACACGACCAATGGTAATAGAACCAACAAAAGCAACTGTTTCTCCGCAGTCAGGCTGTGCGTCATCTTCAATGGCTTTTGGCAAACTCGTTTACTAAGCGACCTTTGCGTTACGAATCACCTTTATTCGATGTGAGGTGAGAACAAAACCAGAGACTGAATGGAATGAGTAAGTAAGGATATAACGCTAGAATGAGTGAAAGGAATCCGGTACGCCGTAAGCCCGGAGCTCCAACAAACTGTCACCAAATTAGACAAACCTGATATGTGGGATATGAAACGTATCGCTCTGTTTTTTTTTGATGCCGAATCTGAAAATCGCTTGAAATGCTGAATTTAGCATACTTACTTGGCTTAGCATACTTACTTACCTGTTTGTTCAAACGATAGTCATAACCGCGTACCTTGGAAAATTTCTGGTACCTGGTGGCAATTAATTTTCACATCGTTTTAAATTAGACAGGAAAGACTGAAGCTCAGGGGTGCATAAACTAGTCGCTGTATTCATGACAGATCGAAGTCATTTTGATTCAGTGAGGTCCTCATTCCAGCAATTTCACATTTAGGTTTTAGCTACGTAACTCAGCACCGTGATTTCTTTAACAGTTCCAAGTGTGGTTTTGTCTTTCACACATCTATGTGAAGTCATAGGTTTGTGTGTGCGATAGTAACCAACATATTTTCAAAGGAAACCTGATACCAGTTTCCTGAATGGGAACAGTTTGTGTGACCAGTCGAGGAGTAGCACCAAGTCTATGCGATCTATCTGAAGGACTTTTAAAGATGGGGAAGTTGAGTTTGTTTTCATCATTGCATTGGATGCGGAGTGCAACACCGGCAAGGCTAAAGTACCTTGAAATGTTTTCTGAACGTGAGACCTGTCAACTTTCAATCTGTTTTGTTCAATCCATTCCGGTTGTCAGGAAGCAGGTTGACTCTCAGTAAAGCCAACTTCTGTCGACGGTCGAAGTAGTTAGCTAATAAAAAAACTCGGAAAAATTAAGCGCCGAAGCATTTTCATTTTAAATAAAGTAAAAAAATAAACAGTTTTTATTGTTATTTTTTCCACTGAAAAACCTGATTTTTTGCAAATTATCCCAAAGAATTGGCCGGTCAGCCCAATGGAAATGTATATTTAGAGAATGACTGGTGTTCATTTACTGCTAATTGGTATTAAGGGCTATTTGGGAGTAGAACTAAAGTCACCTCACTCAAGTCAACTTTACACTTTTTATTTCGGACAGAACTCCTCATTAATTTAATTCTTGAGTCATTGTTCACGCCAAAATACGTGAAACCGGAAATTTAATGGTATCCGTCTATGTAAATATCAATTTCGTTCTCCTTTAGACAGTGAACAGCTCTATCGTTCTACAATTACTAGGTCATTTAGAAGCGTTTTATGTGCGTACCATCAAGCATCCGTTTCAACTACATCGAACGGTAATATGAGGTCGAATGTAACTTTCAAACAAATTTCTCTATACACCAGGAACTGGATCCTGGGACTTCACCCACCTGCTGTTCTCCAAGCGGTGGGAAACCGGAAGTACAATGTCTGGAAGTTCAGTCAATCGGCCCACATTAGCAATATAAGTCCTTGGGTTATGCTCGACAGTAAACAACTTTTCACAGTTCAACCAATACACTCATTTGCATATCAGCTTGGTTTTCACAGGAGGCTCACGTGACTTCCAGCTGAACCTCTCGTTCGTGATATTCCTCAGCTGAAGATGTTGATCGAAGGCCACCACATGTTGTAGTTGCCTTGATAGTCAGATATGGCAGCATATTTTCATGAAAGAAACTACCCATAAGTTTACTGTAGAGCCGTCAGCAATCCTGAGGGTAGGTGAAATCTCTGATGACCACAGTCCAGGCTTAGGCCACGTGATATTGGAGCCAATTTAAAAACAATACTACCAACGTACATCCTAATATCACCACTTGTTGTTACTCAGTCCAAACGTGCTTTTTACTGACCCATTTCACTCTCGGTTCATGGGCTCTTCAGTCATGTTTACGCCGTAAAACAATGTAGCCCTTGCGCTGAAGCCATCACCAATTCTCGAAAATGATTCGTTGGTCAGGAATCAAAGTTTGTCTTTTGCTAGCTAGGACTGTCCGGTTAACACTCACATCAAATGCGAGTACCAGAAAACACTAGACATACGCTTCACTGCTGGGGTTGACAACATGTGATTACTACTTGTTTTACTACCTCGCTCGCCTAGTGATATCTAGAAATGCAGGACTTTATTCTGAATAGATTTATTGCTTATAACCTTCAGAAAATTACCTGCGGCCAAGATAAAAGAAACTCTGATACTCCTTTCATTCTTTCATTTTGAAACTCTGTTATTACGATGGTAATGAAAAAGAGAACTTCATTCCATTTGACCCCATCATCATCATTTCGATCACAGTCACACAATGTGCAATGTTCTCATTCACTTGTGTCCTGAATGGTCGCCTCCGATGAGGGGGTGGACCTGAATTTATTTATTCTGGTCAGTCTTGTTGACGTTTATGTATGAAAAAGGTACTCATCAAATGTAGAGTAGCCGAGGAGACACACACTAGGGTAATCTAGAAAGTTGTATCAGTATCAAAAGCAAGTTACACCAAAAAAGTTCACGTATCATATTTTCCTCCTTCCGGAGCTATTGCAGTGTCCGTTATTAGCGAGCGTTTGTTCGGCTGTTTGGAAAGTTTTGTCGTATAGGAAGTTAGATTCTTTATGAAAGCAAGGATGTCCAAACTATCTGCAACTAGAATTTGTCACTAGTTATCTAGGATTATACCAATATAACAGGAGTCCGGAGTTCATTCATGGTCAATAAATAAAGGGATAAAGGAGCTACTGGGGCCTGAGATCAAAAGATCTATCAATTATGCGATGAAAAAACTCCATTACAAAGTCGTCGATTCGTCTGTCACCTGATGGCATTTTAGGCAGCTGTAAAAATGGATGATGACTCAACTTAAGGCAACGGGTTGCGAACAACATAAGTTAGCCTCTTGGGACGATTCCCAAACTATCTTCCAACTTGTTCACGGCCATGATTTAATTGTATCAGACCCAACACCAACGGTAAATACAAATGGTTGTGACTTAAATATACCGTCAGTAGCTTATTTTGATGGACTAAAAAAATACTGCGATAAATCTATAAAGACTCTTCTCACCGAGTTACTATTTATTATTCCCGTTGAGGATTACTACAGATAAATGGCGTTTTTTACCTGGGAGGTATTAGGTTCAACAACTGCTCATGACCGCCAACAAGTAGCCCTTAACTTGGAGCTAACTCTGGAGAAACATTCAGCGTTATGCTCCTCTTTTGGTAGGAATTTCAATAGTTCTTAAAAAGAGGTTTTGATATAAGAATTTTAAGTACAAACGGCGTGAGAGCAAAATCATGCCCACCACTGATGGTCTGGAAACTTGAATCTACTTATTGAACTCTTGGTGTTTCAGGTCTATTCCAGAGTGTCGCGTTCATGATACGTTTTATTTAAGTCCTGAGTTCATGAAGTGAGGCTCATAATACCTGGTCTGATAGGGGTGATTTTTTGTGATTATTTGGCCAAGGCGTTGTTAAAGTAGGGTAATATGATGCTGCTAAAAGCTAGGAAACGATAAATCATCTCCATCAGAAGAGTTCTGGAAAAAACTTAACAAGCTTTAGAACAGAATTCCTAGTCATCTACGATATGCCTGCTTATCAGTCTAATCGGGTTTTCGGTGTAACTTTTGGAAGCTGCTATCTTGGAGGTGCTTTCCATATGACATAAAAGTTCCACTTTCGAGGATGCATTAGCTGACTTTCCTAAAGCGGAATTTCGAACAGGGTGCGGTTGTTAGACCATATTTCCCGTATTTGTTGGGCTCAATGTCTTTTGTCTATGCAGTGTGGCAATTGAGACCTTGGATCACAACATTGCTGTACTATGGGTGATCACAAACGTACCAGAGTGTGTCTTCGAAAGTCACGCAGTGCTTCCGCAAAATCTATGCGAATAAGCTCAAGGTTGTGTAATACGCAAAATTCCATAACAGACATCCCTATAACTTCCTTCCAAGTCTAAGGGACTCGATGGCAGATCAGCCGGCACGAAACAAGTGGCAACTGTTGAAGGAAAAAAACGAAGAAGCTCACTCAGTCGCTGGCCTAATTTGAGGATCTATTCCCTTAAGAAGTTGCCGGAGTGCATTTGATTTCTTGGAGTGGTATTCGTCACGTACCTATGAGATAGCCTTTGGAACTGGTTCTTAAATAACTCGGGAATTTTTCTGAAAGACAAAGAATAAAATAATCGAGCGACCGGGTAGAAGAGGACAGAAATTTCCAGCGCAGTCATTTCCTGCTCAGAAGTTTGAAAACACATCACCAGGAATGTCTCGCAATTTAGTGGATGTGACGCTTAGGTGAAGTAAAAGTTATTCCACCTCTGAACTGGGATAAACTAGGGATGCGAGCAACCAGAAACATATTCCGACCCACGCATGATCGCAAGTGTTACATAGGTTTGTTAAAATATGGTAAGAGAAGGTAAGGTAGACAGGCATGTAAAATAATGATCGCTGGTTTTTTTTTGCTGAGCTGGACAACTCGATTGCCCGGCTTGGTTAGTTGATTGAAGCTTCGCCCTGGCTGGCAGCACGTATATTATCATGCACGCCACACTACTCAACGATCAACCACCGTCCAATGGGTACGCTCCAATACGCTTCATGACAACGCACTGATGATGTCACCTCGATTGGTGATGAAACGTTTCAATCAAACTGCCCAACTCAGAGAATCAACCAACGACCATCTACCCTACCTGGGCGACCAACATTTTCCTCTATGTAAAGCGCGCGTTATTGGACCATGGACGTATCCTTTCACTGGTTCTAGGAAGTTTACCAAAGACGAGCAAGCTGGATACATACATCGTCTTTGTTTTCCATAATTAGATTCTTTCATACACATTGCGCCTAACTAAACAGGTCGTTGACCTAAAGAAAATATCGTGGGCTTGAAATTACCTTCCGCTTTTTCGACTTTCTTGCGACTAGAATAGTTTCATGATTACAGAGTTCGCCTGAAATCTAAAAATTCTGTTTTTTTTTAAGTTTTTTTCTGGAGAGGGTCAAAATTGTCATTTTAAAGGATAGGTTAATTACCCTGGACACACACCTGCGCCTGTAAAACTGCCAACGTTTTGCACCTGGTTAGGACAGCATAAACGGGACGTTATTACTGGTTTCTTATTACGTAAACGAAGATGCTTTGAGTTCCTATTGTGTTATTCCTATGATTATGCCAAAATATGTGACTCTTATCAGCAATGTAATGCAAAGATTCCCATGACCTTGTGTATCAACTGTCGTCAGAAATTCAGCTTTAGATAGATGCTTTCTTATTTAAACCTAAGCTGGTTTGGGGGTAAATAGAGTGCAAACACCAAAAGGGGTGCTCAAATTAAAAAAATTATACATCTAAGCCAATCTGCTTTGCTTATCTTGATCTATTGCTTAAAAAACTCAAGTAATCTGGCAGAACGTTTTACACATACGTAACAAAACCTGTCATCAAGGTTTCTGTGCGTTTGCTGATGCTGTATCCTATCGATCTGTTTTGTTTTGGCACGAAGGGAGTAAATAACAGTGATTAGTGAATTCATATTGATCATGCGAGGTGTTGGCTTGTTTCAGTGTCCGCCCTAAGCTATAGGTTGGAAATACTTTGCAAGCGAATGCACCTATTCATTACTTTCAAGACAACTCGATCAGATATTAAATTTTTTATGATGTAATTCAAACTCTCTGTTGAGCATTCAATTATCTGACCATAGCGAATTGAAACTTCAGAGCACTTTTCTTATTGGACATTAGTACCTACACATGATGGGAGGGTGAATCCGCCCTCATACCACATATTCACAGCGTGTTTTGTGTGGAAATATCAAACCCCTATTCAAGTGGTGAATCAACGGCTACAGGCCTAGACACATGAATGGACTACCATTTGAGTGACGAAGCAATAAACTACTGAAAAAGTTTGCGAGTCATTAACCAAGTGATCGGTTTGCGAGGAGGATGAGTTAGGTTTCCTATCGGCCCTTGTCTGAATAGCTGGTGTCAGAAACTCATTGTTTTGTCTCACAAGTGAAGATCCTTAAACCTCAAGGCCGGAAACGAACGCAAGAAGATTTTTCGTGTAGGTTTCATCAAGGTCATCCTCTTATCAAATCGCATCGCAACTACAGACAACGCAGATACAGAGATAAGCAATGCAGTGATTTAACTACCGTACTAATTTCCGGCGGCAAGTAGATTCACTGTTTGTTTCCCTAGGCGATCGGAACAGGCCATAGAATCCACAGATGCATGAAAAAAGAAAGAGCAGTAAAAGAAACTAATGTCAGTGTTGCTCATCTCTAATAATTGTTCACGAATGGCGAAATCCCACACTGATGCACGCAAACGACAGAAAGGCGGTCAAATAGTGCAGAATATCCTAACTAAAGGGACGCAGCTTCTCCATTCTGTAATGCATTTAAGTTAGGATCACTCATTATCTGTTTTCTTCTGTACAGTATTTAAGTACTATTTTTAATTCAAAATGCTGGTAAATGATAAAGTCCATGGAGAATAATGCGTAAACTTAGTACTACGGGACATTACCCATATTTCAAACCTATTTACTTGTTGTTGCCTGACCTTCACAGCAGGCATAGCTCACTTGCCCGGGCGACATCTGGCCTAAAGTTCACAAGAAAGGACTACCGTGTGAGGTTTGTTGACCTTTGTGCGTTGTTTTAGTTTGACCTTTACAAGCTATGATTCAGTCTACACTTGCTTCATCTATTTCGCGCACGGAAGAGACATGTGTAGTGAACTGAAACAAGACTACCTGAGATGGTGTGCATAAAAGCCGATTTCAACAAACCGGTTATTGGGATTTGTTCCCCTTGGATGGAATGAAATGATCCGTGCAATATGGCAGATAAATTTCCTGTGACCTTAACAAATGTCTTGTGGCTTATTTTTCTCTTGGTCGGCCACAGAAGGAAACAAAACGAGTCTGTGGAAAGGCTAACGGAAAGCAAAGATCTTATGCAGGTAATCGCACTCAAAATCAACCGCCTCAATATGATCTATGCCTTGGCAACAAAAGCTCTTACGGAATAAGGTGGGCTTGGGAGCAGCTGTGCTTCTGTTGGTTCTGGCAAACTTAGCGAGTGATTTAGGGCCTGCTAACATTACCTAATGTATTAATCGCTACTGGAGTTTGTGCTGTCAGGGATAATGGGGCCTTGGAATAACTACGTGAGAATCCCAGTCACTTATCGCCTTAATTGCTGACAGGGCTTGCTCTCATCCTCGGTAAATCGGTATCCCGTTGGGCTAACCTAATGAGCTTCTCTGAATTCGACTACTATTTTACCTTAAAACAACTGTTAAGTTCGCTAATTTTTTTTATGCTAGACAAGTCCTGGTTGTTGGTGAGTGACTTTGGCTTTCTTTGTTCCCTGAGGAAATCGGCTCCCCGTTTCTACACCACAATGACGGCGATTGATGTGTGGATACATTTCTGTGGGCTGACACCAACGAAAACGTACAAAAACACTGTCCAAACACAGCTGACCTTGTGATTCGATTGGGGACATGAAATCTGAACCACACCTCTTGTTTTTAATCCGTGTACCCAATCAAAACAGTCATATGTGTCCAAAGCTGGGCCAGCTACTGATTGACTCATTCGGGCCAGAAAACAGGGGAACAGGTCAGCGGTGTGACAGCGCTGCGACTTCTCTGTTCCCTACAAAGTCCACACGACATTCGTCAGTACGTGAGCTGTACGTAAGAAGGAACAGTGAACGGTAGCTCACTACAGTCTAGAACAATGTTAAAAACGTTGGTTACTATTTTACTTCATCCAGTCCATAAAGCACAGTGGACAGAAACGATTTTAGCTAGGGCGTTCACGTCACCGAAGTATGCGAGCGACCAATCAGGAGCGGCCGCGCATCGCCAATCAACACATGACTGTGTGGAAAGTATTGGCAGACAAGATCTAGCCCAAGAACACGGTGTATATGGGCGTTACCTCGGATTCAGTTTTCACTTTAAATGACTTTCATTTCGTCATTACAAAACAAGCAGCCGCAGCATTCGATATCCTTGGAAGAATCGAACCATCGGATGTTAACAAAACGATTTTGCTCATTAGTCAGCCGCTAATCCAGTAACCATAAGCTAGTCCATAGAGAAAGTTAACGGAGAACGTAAATACACCACTTCAGCGGTTTATATTCAAATTATAAATCTATCAAGAGGTATTCCTTGTAGTGTAGTTTTTCACTTTAAATGGAAGTTTTTAATGACATAGATATCCCGTTAGGTGAACGTTTCATCCATGGCAGATAACTATACACCTATGATCTGCGGTGATTCTCCCGTTCTTGCCAGTGTTTGCAGTGTCACGTTCTGACCGCAACTACACGGGACAAGTTGAGTATAACGGTGGATACTACTGATGGGGCATGCGAGTAGCGTCTTCTCGTAAATCCGCTTCGCGTGCAGTGAAAAAAGAGATATATTACGGAATTTGTGGAGTCACTTTGTAGTAGTTGCTTGCATTAGAGTAACAGTCAATGAATATATGGGGAAGTTCAGGGAGACGCGTTCAAGGAGAAGATGGATATTCAGTTTTGTAAACAAGATACATATGAGAGTTTCGCTCCCATGTCCAATAGGGTGTAGCTGTTCAGGTGATGTTTCTCTGATACATAACTCCGCAGCGGAGGCCTTCTTCCTTTCAGTAGCAGGAATTGCGCAAAATCTCATAAAAGTAGCTAGTTAAGCCATCCGAAAGAATCCACAACAATTCATAGACCTTGTTGTGTTTCCAAGTTAACAGTTATGAATCAGCAGTTAAAGTTGCTTTCATCTACTATTCGGTTAAACCAGGGGGCGAGATGGCCTAAGTGGTAAGAGCGGGAATTTATTGACTGGAAGGTCCGTGGTTCGAATCCCACCTCCGCCTGTCGACTTCCCCTGTCTAGGCTTGGGCAATCTGGTAGTATCCTAGCCATCGTGCTTCCTTCGGGTGGCATGGCAGCTAGGCACCGGAAGAGTGCTACACCTGAACGCGGTTGAACCAGACGAAGAGATTTACTAGGTGAACTTAGGCCATTACATTCGCCACCGGACAACGCCATTGTAACACTTAGTTCCTATTGAGAAAAAAAGAGCCGAAGTGACCACCACCAGTTTGTACAACTCACTGAGCCAAACATCAGTTCTTGTCGCACAAACACTTTGTTTTCCGATTCCTTCTGTAGAAGCATGGACAGTCAGTCCATCGCCTATTTGGTGCTGTTACTGGGTCATTACTACACATGTTGGCGCAAGCATAGCAACACAATGGCCTACGCACCCATTCGTATCTGCGTTTGTCCAAACGACGAAAACTCAGAGAGCAAACAATTCCTAATGTGTGGTTTTGTGTCAGCGCTTGCGTAGTGTGCTGCCTGCATGTTGGTGTACGTGTGTCGGGAGGGTTCTGGACCCAAACGCAGCATTTTCTGTTTGTCTTCATAGTTGGTGCGGGTGGCCGAGACGTTACATACATGTTAGCCTGAACCGGATGCAAGACAACATTGTGACTGAAATCTCATTTCGGGCCACGTGCAATACATCGTTTGTTTAAAGCGATGAACCACCTATGTTTTTACTCCAAAAGCGACACTTCGAATGCGATGCAAGGTGAAACATCATGCTTGCTGGAATTCGTTTCGCCGGGTGTTTAATAGATACTCTTATTTAAGAGGCTATGGGCGGCGTTGAATATCTCCAGTATCCTATCTTCTGAATCGTGACTTCAAAGGTTGTAGTGATAAGTACATCAACTTCGTCGGCATTGCTTACTTTTCTCGGATGATGGCGACCCAGTGGCTTGCGTGCATGACAGTCGTTCTTTGGGAACCAATGATTCACAAAGATTGGATGTGTGTGGCAACCTCCAAAGAGATGTTCAGCTTCCTCATGTGATCAATATCCATCCTGTTCCCAAGTATTCCATTAAATTCACAATTAGTCTGTACACAATCGTGTGGGAACCTGTTGGAAATCTGTTTTCAAGACTAGGTCACACAAATTAAGGAGTGAGCTAACGTGACGAACGTTGGAACTGGTAAACCTGATCTTCCTAAGACATTACTGAAGTACAATCAGCAAAGCAATGGCCGCGTGCTTTACTTCCGGGACCCAATAGTTCCGCGAAGTGCAATCGTCACAAAACTGTCTCCCTCCTCCGAGAGAGAAATCTGAAAAACCACTATCAAGTGGTCAAACTCAAATGTTTCCGGTTAAGAGAGAGAAAGCCGTTGATTTTTGGTCCGCTGGAACACCATAAGAAACACAGCCTCGATGTTCAACCCGAGAATATTTAGATACTAGCAGAACCAGAGCAAAGGTGTTTAAATTTTGGGTAATTATCGCACGGCGCTAATTTTATAAATAATACCAACGTCCAAACGGTGGAAAAAAAACATGCTAGATAGAATAACTCAAGGCCAGAAAATGTAAATTAAAACAAGTAACTGTGAAAATGATACAGATATCAGAAGAATGACATTTTGTTTACTCTCTGTAGATCGGCTCTGAATGTTGCTTCTGAAAGTCTAAATAACCGGTAATAGAATAGTTTTCTTTTCCTTCTCGTGTTTCTGTTGAAACCTTCCGCAGACAGAATACCTGGAATTCGCACACATTCAACTCAACTCAATTTGGTGTGACATTTAACTCACATGGGCTTTGTGCTGTACGTGATTTTCTGGCAAACAGTCCTATGGTTACTGCACTCCAGCCAACTGTCCGTTTCGGCTAGCAGACGAAGAATGTTTCGTGTTTCGGGAGTGGGAGGGCGTGCTCGAACAGGAGTTGTGATACGGATTAAGCTAATTTACTGCTGCCACTGACTAATTCTTCACCTTGCTCAAACGTCAGGTCTACTACCCGGATGGGTTGTTTTCTTGAAAACCCGCATGTAAACAGCCGTCTGTAAAATGGTCAAACGATAGAAACGTACGAGTACGCGGAACACATTGTACGTTCGTTCGGTCATAGAGTGCTGACAGCACCCTGCTCTGCGTGAGACACATTATCTTATCGACCGGATGAGCAGATTTTTTGAGGGCCTGCATCAACATTGCTAAAGCAGCACTTGTCAGAGTATAGATAGACAGAAAGGAAGTGCACCTTCTTTCTCTGTTTCTTTTGACGAAGCGCAATAGATCTGATTTCAAAGTTAGCTAAAGATTTTCCAGTTACTGTTAGCAAATACCTGAGGGTAATGAAGAAATAAAACGACCTCTCTATGGAGCAATGGATTTCCTTTTATTTTCCTAATTGTTGTTACAGCAGCCTTCATTAGAAGTAAACTTGTCCGTAGTACGAAATTTGAGCTTCGGAAGAGTGACCAGAATACTCGCCTTGGGCAAATCTTCGTTAAACCAAGTGACCGAGATGGTAAGATCTCGTTCGTCTTTTAGGAACAGTAAGCAACTAACCGATTTCAACGTCACGTACATCCAAACTTCAGTTCCAGTCTGCTATCCAGTAAGGTAGATAAAACAGACCTGTCTGTGCTACGGACAAACATCATCCCTTGTGGTCTGCATAGCATTCAAAATGGACAAAACCTCAGTGTAGACGTGCACATTATACTGTACTACACTGTACTTTACTATAATATAATCTAAGATGAAAATGTACTGTCTTAAACACCATTCAACTTGCATACCACACTCCCTCCTCTACAAACGCACGCATTCAGCACCAACCCCTTTCACAGCTATCGTTGACCAAACATTAAGTTATTTTCTTTCTTTATTAGTCGTTTGATCACGTGGTCAAATGACAAGGGCCTGACGAAAACCCCAAATCCCCAGCATAGATCCAAATTTTAACGAATATACAACCCAAAGGGCAGTTTATTTCACAGTATAATAAGTGCTTCTGTCCATGTTTTCAGGAGCTGGTTGAAATTTTAGCCTGGATGTTCCCTCAAATTCTGAAGCGGTGGTTGTACTATTCTAATCTATCATTCAAGTCAAATAAACATTACTACTATTGAAAGAAAAAAGGCCTTCGCTACGGATTCGTTGATTAGAAAATGCCAACTGACCAGTTACAGACTATTGGACAGAGGAGCAAAACTCTCATTTGCATCTTATTTACAAAAACTTAGCATCCATCTTTTCCTGAACGCGGCTTCCTAAACTTTACTGGATATTCATTGGCTGTCGCTCAAATCCAAGCAAACGCTACAAAGCGACTCCACAACAGATCTCCCTTTTCAAGAGACCCAAAGCGAATTTACAAGAAGAGAACAAAATACTCGCATGCCTCCCACTTCAGTAGCATCACCGCCACACTATCACTTAACTGATTACTTTAATAAATGAATTCATACAGCGAACAACATGAGCTTGAGAACCGATAGCTATAATTAAACTTCTTGAGCGTTTTGTTTAGGTGAATGAAAGTGGAGTGAGTTATCGACAAGGAGACTGACATTTCTTATCGAAAAAGTTAAACAAGCAAGTGAACTCTGATATCGGCGTAAGCCCGAGAGGATTTCCAGTAACCATTGCATCATCCAAATATGGATGGAAGATAAATCTATCCAATCTCCTAAGTTGTTTCTGATCTGCTCCGTTCGAATTCTGTTTAACATACCGTGTCATAATTACTGTGTTACAACCACATCTGCCCAAAATTCGAATAAATCTATCCAATCTCCTAAGTTGTTGTGGCCTTCATCTGATCTGCTTCGTTCGAATTCCGTTTCACATACTGTGTCATAATTATTGTGTTACAACCACATCTGCCCAAAATTCGCCCTCATTAGTTTTCCTCAAGAGTTCTGCTTCCCCGGGAACCCAACCTTCTTGATGCAGCACCACAGTGTACTGAGGGCGACCGAATCGGAAGCTCGAGGTTCTGGTTTTATCCGCCCTGTGAACTTGGAATAGTCCCGGCAGAATAGTTGATATACTACTCAAACAAGAGTGACGGGGATGTGCATTTGATATGTGTTTCTGGTTACGGACATTCTATTAGTTTTCGAACAGGTTAAACGCCCTCCATAGTAGGCCATTTTTAGCACCCGAGCCAGAAGAAGTGCCTCAGGTAGACGAAACTTGTGAATGGTACAATCTGTTATGTCCCTCTCCGACCAGTGAGCGAATATTCTTTCACAACGGATAGGTATACTGTTGCTCCGTACAACTGGGGTATTTAGGGACAGTTCGAAAAAGTAAAAAATTATCTATGTCCTCTCATTAAAAGTGATAAACCCTTGAGCATGGATCAAATGATCGTGTTCATTTTACTTCGAATGGTGCATATACTATTTGAGCAGGATTTCCTTAGGGATAATATATATGACTGTATATTTTATTCGTACATTACTAGGCAACGCTTCAACAAGCTGATAAACTTGTGGTAGCTCTTGCTACCCCATCAAGCAGTGCCTGTGTCTCAAAATGTATTTGTCTTTTCTTCCTTGAATGCCTGGTGGGAGATTTTTTCTGATATCGGAGAGGCACTTTGTCAAAGTAAATATAGACATTGTCTTGAACGTTTCTTTAGTCCAGATGTTGCTTAGATGGAATCTTCTTGTAAATGACGGGTACTGTATCCTGGGTTCCTAACGTAAACTATTAAGAAGTAACGGTACCACTTGTTCCAACTCCATTGGTTTGCTGCAGACATCTGTTAAACACGTCCGTGCTTGACAATCCCCATTGATTTTTGTCTTTCTAAATTTTATACATCGACTTTGACTATTATGAACGCTGTAAGACCTTCTGGCGATACTACCATTGCTTCACATCCTGTCTGAGCGAGCGCCTTCCCGTGGACAAATTTTTTGAAAATTGATTGACACCTGTGAACGCATTCATTGTAAACTTTGTACAAATGTGTAGCTCTGTCAGGATTCATCTGCTGGCGATTGTACGCGGGAGTTACATCAATGGAGTGTTTTTGTATACTCGTATGCCCAATGTGATGATGCGCATTCCCCCACCCACTGATCCCATCATGCAGCGATCGGCTAAGATATCATTATCACAGAATCGCAGTTGAGGATATATGTTACCTTGTACCAGCTTCGATTCTCTGTGCCAATGTCTATGATGACTTGCTGATCAAATTTCACTGGGTCCTCACGGAAGGTTTTCCAGAGGATGGTGGCCAGTAATTTAATACTCCTGTTATTATACGTTCTCAGATAGGTTCACATGGCTGCATGCCAACGGTTTTTATGCGGTGGACCAATTTTTAGCCGAAGCTGACTACACCTACTCTAGTTCCCTCTAGTTGATGAGGAAAACAATGCGGCTAGGAGAATTATATCAAATTGAAGGCAATCGACAGACCGTAATGGCTAGCGTATTTATCGTTATCTCTGAAGTACTTCCATTATATAATTTCACGTGACCCTGATGTCATGAGGCTGAAGTCACAAAAATAGTTCCTGGGACACAAAACAATCTAGTCACTCAACAACACTTATTTCAAAATAGGGACTGCACGTAATTATAATGAATTGTTGGGCCCATTAGAATGGAAAAAGCGCTTGTTTCATCCGCGAGACATCGTTTTGAAAACAAAGTCTTAGCCTATTAGTTCACCTTTTGCATGAGACTGTCTTTCGTCAACCCTTCTGTAGAGTATCAAAACCCACTACACCGTTACAACCGTATTCCTTTCCTCGCCTCACCAGGTCTCCCTTTGCTTCAACAGCACCAATCTTATCCGTTGGCAGCAGCCAGTGGAGCGTGTGCGCTTCCGGACAACTTAATTGCACAATACTATTCCAACTTCCGATTACGTACGTGTGGGCACTAAGCGGACAGTGACACGAAACAGTGAGATACACGCACGCTCGCTTGCCTACAAAGCCTTCAAGCTATGTGGTTATATCCTGGTAACTAGTCTGTTTTGCCTTGGGGGAGTTGATGCGGAAATTTCACCATACAAACCAAAGGTGACTGCACAAGAGACCATTCCGTGATGTTTGCGTCAAAGTGGCTGGTAAATGACAAGTGAAGGGAATGCTGTTGTGACCATAAATAAGTGTTGTAGTTTACGTACACGTATTATTGCATTAACCTTGCAGGACAAACTCAGTTATAGGACATATAATGCGCACATAATCTTACAGAACTTAGGAGGACCGAACGGACTATGCGTTAATGATACTTTATTTTCCAAATGGATTAGTACTCACAAGAAGAAGCCGATAACTGGTACACCATGATTCTTTCCGGAATACAAAGAAGGGCAAAAAACTACGGTCGGTTCCATAAAATAAAAGCTACAAATTTCGTCTTTCCTCTGAGAGTTGCAAAGAAGGACCAGGGAGTTTATCTATGATTGAAAATTTCTCATGTTACCTCATGAGGCAGACAGTCCCCAATAGCCGCTTATTTCAGTCATGAGGATTCAATATTGCTTCGAGCCAGCTCCTAAAATAAACTAACTTATCTGATGGGTAACTGGCCCCGTGGTTGTAATGTAAAAGTTCACTTGTAAACAGTGTGATTTTATCTCATGCAACAATATTTTCGTAAGAAAAATTGTTTCGAAGAAATAGGATTTTTCTGGGTTCTTCTTGAGAGTAACTCCTTGTCCTGTGAATAAGTGTGTGTTGGACCATATGAAGTCCTATAAGATTCAACACTTTGCATGAATAATATTCCAGAAAAGCTTTGGTGATTCTCCTTTTTAGTGTTACTGGTTCTGCCACCCAATACAGATAGGGTAAAAATGGTACTGAAATTCTCTGGCCATTTTCAAATATTTTATTTGTACGTGGAAGCAGACGCCCTAATAAGTTTGACCGGATAAAAATTTCTGTTTCTCCAAGTTTTTTTCAAAGAAGTTTTTTCAAAGAACTTTATGTGATTTCCTGTTATTCTTGAATTCTTTTGAACGCATGCTGTACAACATTTCGAGGGGGCAGTTGAATACGGAAAGTTTAAAGTCCAAACGCAGTGGGCTGCAATAAGATCTCATTATCCAACTTTTCGATTGCCACGAGTAACATTTTTCAAAGGATTTTACAATCAACTACACGCTGGCCAACACCAGCGTTATTTGCGTTTTCCATCTGATTGGCGTGTTCCTAAGACCATTTGATTGTCAGATGCGACCAGCATGAGTTTGCTTCTTAGTCCCGTATCTGTTAGAGTGTGACCGTCTGTATTTCCGGCAGGATTTTCATCCGTTCGTTTTTGTGTTGGCTATGTTAGAGTGTACTTCCGACAGGAGTTTCATCCGTTCGTTTTTGTGTTGGCTATGATACGTCATTGCTGAGATTCCAGCTTGATTTCTGGTCACAGCGTCCATCACGGGGTGCGGTAAGCCCATGTCAGGCCGGTGAGATGCTGGCTACATCACGAAGTCTGATGCAGTTCGGTTGTATTGATTTCTAGGGATAAAGAGCGCGTCCGTTCCACGTACGACTTGAATGCTGTCTGGAGCACACGAGTGCCGTCGAAATTGAAATGATGGCTTGACTCAGGTGCGTGGAGTGGCTGCTGTATGTAGCTAGACATTCTGTAAGGGGAATTCGGTAGACGCAGTTTTTTCGGTCTTTCTGTTCGCTAGGGTCCTTAGACCGTATAGAGTGTTCTAAGGAAGAAGGTTTTACTACCATAATACCAAAGCATCTTCCGAATGACGTCTGAAGTACCATTCCAACGGGTTACGCCCCACAGTGACTAACGGGTTTTTTCTCCTTGTCTCACCGCTTCGGGCAACTTTCTTACCCTTTACGCGCAATGAGTTTTATAGGCAATTAAAATGGTAAAACCAACGAAACGTCGCATAAAAATTCTGACGACCACGGCTTGATGATAGTTGCTTGCGGCTATCGGTTTTGGTTTCAATCAATATCGTATTGCAATTACTTATGTAAAAGGTATATTCGTCTCTCCTGAGACAGTGAATTTAACAGCTTCTGCCCAAACTGTGACAGGAAAACTTCCTACGTGAAATAAACCTTGATTACGTTTATTGTTTAGTTGTATTCTGGATCCACTATTCCTCATTAACTTCAGTAACCAGTACAAGAATACTCAGAACAATCAAATGTTAGCAAAATTAACACTGTAATTGAAAACGACTTCATAAACTGTCATAGGAAAACTGCGCCACGTAACTACGCGCCACGTAAATACTCATCGGGAAGGATGAACGAATTTTGAAAGCCGTAAGTGAGCTGATTTAAGCTCCGTAGTATACATGACTGTTACTTTTTTGGATTTTGTCATGGATGATGAAACTCCTATTTTATCTTGGAAGGGTAGGATAATCTCTGGGAGAACCGTCGTTAAAGTTTCCTGCAGCTTAGGAACGAAACCTTCAGAAACATGAACTTCTATAGTGACTTTGGAGAACAATGTTCATAGATTAGTTTTCTATGAAGAGATAGATCTTACATGGATCTTACACTTACTCGGGTATCCGTCAGGAACTTTGGATAGCGTCTTCGGCTTAACTAAGCTGCCGGAATGCAGTCTCCTCTTTGAGTAACTCTATGGACCATTATTCAACAGCATGGGCTATCACTTATCCTTTATGGTTGAAAATAGTGTTTTTCTGGTCTAGAATAAAGATTTTCATATCAAAAACGAAGTGTGCCAATTCCACCGGAACTGTTAACAATGAGACTTCATTTTGCTAAACGCGTGACAGCTGAGTAGGTGCTTCGCTTTGAGTCATGTCTGATCTAAGAAGGACGTTACTTTTCACTGACAGAAGCAGCTTTTGGACATACACACCAAAATCATCCTGGCTTAGTTTTTTTGTCATCCAGCCGGAAACATTTTGGATTCCATTCCTCAGGTGGGAATGGCAGACAATCGCCCCATGTCCCACCAAATGCTCAGATTGCTTAACATCTTCCCAAGGGAAATCATCCCCAAGGCTGATGATAGTTCTGTTATCCCGCAGACTTCTTCTGCCCCAAAAGATGATGCCTAAAACACTCAAGTTATAAAACGACCATAAGATAAGTCCAGATTGAATTCGCTCTAGCATGAAGCTGTTCAGAATAAAAATACTTGGACATAGACAGTGGACGAGTGTCGTGTTCATCAGTATTCACGGAATAATTATCCCATGACGATGTGTGTTGGAACGCTTTAAAACTGGGATTATACTGCACCCGGATTCTGCGGTTGTTGTTAAACGATGCATGAGAAACCCAGCTGGTACTTCTGCACTGTAACCTGTGGAATAATCTTTCTGACATCGAAGAGTTTCACTACATCTGCCTAAAAGTAGTACGCTTTCTTCATGGTTCATGTATATCAATGCGATGGAGGAGTTCAGAACTCTACATTCTCTATGGGCCAGTATTGTAACTGAATGGTAGTCTTACCGATGATCACTTGTTTCGTGCTGACTAGATTTTAAGGCAATTTTTGAAAAAAAACAGCCGATTAATTTTTTTTTGAAATCCATTCTTGCAATTTATTTCACTGTTGGTAGCAAACGTGCGTATTTTTCTCATTGTAACTAGCCCTTAGAGACTGACATTCACGCAAGATATTCAAAATTTCCCTGAGTATGTAATATTTCTTCGTAAGGAATAAAATGGTCTTTTTGTCCAATTGATAAAGAATGTAATAGGTCGTCAAGTATTTCGAAGTAGAAGCCCCACGCATTCTGCTATTATTGGAGGTTACCATGTTTATCTGGGAGTATTCCAAACGGTAAACTTCAACCAGAACAAGATATTTGCCTTGCCAGTGGAGCGACGGAAGATTCTGCCCTGCACAGTTGGCTCCTTGTCTATGGGAATTGCTCAAGAAAAACTGAAATATCAGATATCTCAAATTAGGTTCATTTAACTCTCCAGTGGACGATGTGTTCTCGTTTGCTTTCCTGTACAAAAGAAAACTCTCAAAATCAAATAAACAGTGCTGTTTTCATAAAGGAAACTACTCACAAGGTTGCTGAAAACCCTTCGACAGCCCACGAGCGGTTTCATTCTTCTTGGGGTTCATCAGGTAGGCACAGTTCCCGAGTTTCGGTCAACCTTATGTTCCACCTGAACCCAAATTGGACTAATCTCGACAAATGCACTCATTTGCAGATCAGTTTGGCTCTCACGGGGGACTCAACTGAATCTCTCGTTTATGGTACTGTTTATTAAATTTTTAACTAAACCCATATTATTTAGTTGATTTCATGAAAAACTGAGATGTGTCGTCAAATCGCAAATGAGTCGCCGGCGAATTGAGAAATTACCATGAGTGATGAAAATCTTGAATTATTGAGGGACCCCTAAAACTAGTTCCATCTATTGACATATTTGCTGTCTTCCGGGTTCCTGAATCGACAAGTTTGCTGAACTCTTGGAAAACAATTTTCGGAAAAACGGCAAGCAGAGGGGCATTTCAAGAAAATTAACAGAAAATGCCTCGCAATGCATAAACAAGTTTTTGGGCAATTCGAGATTGTACAAAAAACGTTTCCAAAGAAAACAGCTGATTTATAAATAAAACCGTAAATGTAATCTGAACATACGCAATGAGAAATCTGTTATAGAAGCAGGCAAATTAAAAACAGGTAATATCAGCTTACCGTATGAGTTATCAAACTGAAAGATCCTATGGACTAAACTACTCTCTTTGATAGTATTGAGCGGTTTGGAATTTCTTTATTTGGGATTTTGTTCCATAAGCGAAAAGCCAAGAAACGCCACACAACTGTCTTTTTCTGCCTAGGTACTAGTTAATCGCACTTCCAGTCATCTGCTTGCGGCGGAACGCGAAGGAGTTCCAAGCTCTAGTCAAGAGGTCGTTGATTCGACACTTCGTGGAGTCCTGGGAGTTTCGAACAGCTGGTGATTCCAAACATGTATAAAACAACCGTACAGTGCTTCCCAGAGTTTCAGTAGCGATTACGTTTAATTACAGGATGAAAGCTCAATGGAAAGCAAGTGCTATTCAACGTTGATGAGCACACATGTCATATATTATGCGACTTACTAACCACTTCTCAAAAACGGTCTTTTCCTGCAGCAGTTCTTTAGATTTAGAACTCCGCAAGCGCTTTGAGAGGCTCATCATTCCTGGCTAGTCCCTGGCTAATTTCATTGTTGTCTGACACAGCATATCTGTACGATGGTCAGTTGTATGCTGCAATACCAAGTCTATCTTACTTCACCGCCTTATAGAAGTTCAGTTTTTCGTAGAGAAGAGTATCCATAAGTAGGTCATGCTGCCATCCGTTGTAAAGTTACAAAATATATAAGTTACAATATAGGTCATACAATGCAATTCTGTTCCAGCAAATAATAGCATTTGTACGTGAGCACTTCTGTGCCGACATACGAGGCTAGTTTTTCAAAGTAATTCAGTTATTCAGTAATTGGGATTTGAGATTGATGTAAATACAACACCATTGTTTTATTTTGGTAACCGTGCAATGCGTTTTGACCGATGGAACCCGGCCTTTTTTACAGCCGAGACAATCAGCATCACCCGCACAATGTGAAACTGTTATATAGCGATACACGCTATAAAGAATACTAGTTGGAATAAATTCTGGCTCAAGTTTAGGTGGGACCAGTTTTTTTAAGTTTTGTCACCCGATACTATCAACTATTCCGGCAGTTTGCAAAGACAACCTAGAATGACCTCGAAGCAGCACCCTTATCTTGTATTCAGTGATACACACACGTTTTTATTTCACTTGTGGTTACGTGTCGCTCCGGCTATAAAAAGTCATAATAAAGTGGCAGTTACCTAGGCAACGGTCGGCCAAAGAAGGACATTAGGTAGACAATTGGCAGCTATCGTTATGGGCCATTGTGAAACGTTCTGAGTTGCGAAAGGAGTGTCAACATACATCAGAATTCCGCTTCTGACAAGACCCAAATGAAGTGCCTCCGACTCTGCTTGCTTTTTGATTGGTTTGTTAGAGCGAAGTTCGACGGTTATTATGTAATTAAGCTAAATATTGGTCGTTCTGATTAATCGAACTCCTTCTAGGCGTACCCTTTCTGGGTATTCTCTTGTCTGTTTTGTGGACTTAACTGGGTAATTGCGCAGGCATGTGGATAGTGAAAAAATGCGTGGCCTTATCGCGGTACATTGAAATGACAAGCACAGCTCTCCACTGGAGATCATGATGATATTCCTGAACCTGCAAAATTATCACCGATTATTACAGAGAGATCTTCCGTTATAAGATGTCTAAGCCACACACACACACCTTTACTAGAAAGACTGTTCTAGAACAGTTGCGATCAGTAACACAACTATGAGTCCGAAACAAACGAAAAGATACGTCGCCTGGAAAAAGCATCATGTGCAAATTTTGTCGCAGGAGGATCAGAACAACCGCAGAACAGAACAAACCGATTTTAGACTTCAGGCAAAAGCCGACAAATGAGCTAGTGGCTGGAGTCATTGGAGGGGTCAATTTTGGCTTGTGAATGCTAACCTCACGCCCACTATGTATCCCTTATTCTGTAGATGCTATAAAGTTGTATTAGTCAGACCGTATGACTGTACGTTGTGAAAACTTGCCAGAATCTTTTTCAGAATTCTTCTTGGCTAGCTGTTTTGTTGTTTCCTTCATAGAAACAAGCAACTTCTCAAACACATCAGAGTAGTTTGTATGCGAAGCATCTATTCATCTCCTATTTTGTTGGGGGCTAGATCACAAAGATTACCGCATGGTTCTTTATGGTTCTTTCTGGTTTATCTTTGAAAGATCACAAAAACGTATGTTTGGTGGGCATTTTCTTCATACCGGTTTTATGGAACTTTACCATAAAATGATCTATATGTTCTTTTGTTCTAAACCGGTTAATCAGGAGTCCAATCTCTGCGACTGATTTATCTCCTCAACAAACCTTTTGCATCAAACATTTTCCAAGTTTCATTCGACTTCTAGTAGGATGGTTCTAGAAAATTCTATGTTGTAACTGGTCCATATACTCCTGGGGCGTGTATTGTATTCTATGTCTGTCGTGTATTAGAACTGAAATCTTTCTACCTCCCGAGTAAATAAAATCTGCACCAGGATATTGGTTAAACTGTCTGGAATGGCTTTCGACGAGTCAGGTACACTGATCACATCTCTCAAGTGTGAACACGTTCGCCCGTTCAGACGTGAAAATCTCAGATGCGTCCAACGTGGATTGGTGGAGTAGTGGTTACACATGTCAGATGTCCGGGGTTCAAATCCCGGCACGGCCATTGCACTGCCGATGAGCTCTAATGAGTGTGAAACTCGAATCCAGTGCTTCCCCCCCTTTGGTATGGACTCACCGGAATAATTACGCCAGAACATGAACACGGCCGTTCAAACGAGAGGTGGTGTGGCATGAACAAAATTTGTGAAATCCTCGTATATGATAAGTGCGTCACCACCGATGTGTGGTAAAAAAACCACGTTCACTCGCATGGTGCTCTAAGTTGTAAGTATGAACAACCACCAAGAACTGTAACAAGGACAGTCGTCACTTGCTCCCTTGTTTGTCTGTTTGAACCTTACCTTTGTGAACGACAGTGGGACTTCCAGAGCATAATATTGCGTGTATTCTTTCGATTAACACTGAGGTATTCCGACAACTACCCAACATCCCTCAGTGTGTGAGACATCTTTGTGAGTTGTTCCTTCACCAGGTAGCACTTACGTAGTAGGATTTCTTATATGGAGGATTCCACATACGTTTGTTCTTTTGAGTGCTTCTGAAATGACGGCAGCCAGCATTATGACGAGTCCACACCTACAGTCACTCACCAAAAAATCGTGAGCGAAAATGACATGAAGAACTCCACTGGCATCAATTATCAGCCGTATATTGTAGCGCCCCCAGGTATTCCCAGGGATCACGTGCACGCCACCTTGTAGGACGAGTCGTACGGCGACCATCACTGCGCGCTGAACGGTAAGATCTTCTGCTGACGCTTGAGCAATAAAACTATAAATTATATCTTGGTGTCTTCCCAACGACCGATGGCATGCCTTGCAGTCGGTGAGAACGGTATTCTGTCTTGGCTCTAAACTCCAGTTGATCCTTCAGTCAGCTCATTTGAATAAAAAGGGATGTTTTCCGAGACGCCCAAACATAAGATTTGGTCTGTTTTCTGGGTGTAGTTTTTACGGCAACTGCACGTGAATTTGTAGGCAACGCATAAGGCCGGAACTTTATGCGAGTTATGCATTCGATTCCGCAAGTTGATCTGTTTCGTAGCAGAAAGTAAGCCACTGCGAAGCTGAGCAAATGAGGCTATTCGTAGCAAGCAGTTAGAACTCATTGGACATTTCTATTGTTTCTGCTATGTTGTTCCTCTATGTTGTTTTCGTTGTATGCTGTGGAAGGCCATAAATTCTGTTGGCTAACCGCTGGATGACAATGACTCAGTGCAAAGTTGACCTGCTTATTTCAGGTCTTCTCTACATTAAGGGGCGATTTTATCTATTGGTTTCAATATATAGTGTGGTAAAAAAAACACTTAGAGTTTTGGACCCAAAAACGTGTTTATTCGTCTGAAAATTTTTTCTCTGTTAACCGTGGATTTCTCTACCTCTTCTGTCACAGGTTACGCAATACGTTCCAAATTGGATGGTCTCTTGGGCAATCCGACATTGCTAACGCAGGTGGCAAGTGACGTGTTCGTGTTGAATACCAAAAGTGAACCGGAAAAATCAGCGGTAGACGTGAGCCCGCCAAATGAACGGCCATTTCCCGGTCATCCTTATCCGGTCGACCCAGCCGATGTATGCTTGGAATATGCCTTGCTAGCAATCGGATTTTGCGTGTTGACAGTCAGATACGCAGGTCCTTTCTATTTTGCCAGCCGTCCGTTTGCACTGCTGTTTTCCGCATACACCGCAACTAGCGGCCTGTTTCTGCTAATCGATTCAGCAACTATGGACGTGTTGTACAAACTTGCCGTTGTTGGGGTCCGTGAACCTGGAGGAGCTATCCTACTTGATCTTGGGGAAGTGGACAAAACATTCTCTCCATTCTACTGCTTGATTCTGAGTGCATCAGCTTGGCCTGTCATTCTTATTAATCTGATGGCAGTCTATGCTTACGGTGAATCCCAGTTTGACCGAGCCATATCAAATTATAGCCAGTTGTTGACCTCCGGTGATCTGCCGGTTCCATGTACGTATCGCCCCGGGACCATTAGCAAACCAAACTGCAATGGAACGATTGCTGTCGCCGACTGTTTGACGAATAACGCGCAGGATTTGACCAACATATCTTTTGGAACAGACAACCATCTGATTGACGTCCAAGGAGAAGGAAATTCTCATGAAACGATCCATGGACTCCCAATAACTCTTGCAGTCACAACGAAACTCTGGCGCCCACCACCACCGCCAACATCTGGACGAGCTTCTCGTATGGCGAAACGAATAAACACACCCATTCCCGGACAGTACACCTCAAACGGAAGTGAAGCGTCTGGTACAATCAAGCGCAATCATGCACAGCTCAATGGAACCGGGAGTGCGGATCTCACGGAATCCGTACACACGCTAACAGAGCTCAGTGGCCCCGGTAAAACCACGTCCGCCAGACGATCCTACTTTGCTCTGTTGTTAGTTGCAGCTTGCTGTTTCTCTTGGTTGCTTGTAAGCCGCATCTGCCTGGCTGGACCAATCCTCAGATGTTATTGGAAGACCGGCCTGTCAATCACCCTGACAAATATTCTTATGACGGCATTCTATCTGATTTGCTGGCTCCTTGTGTGGTTTGGCCTCGGTGTAAAGAATGCATGGCGATTTCGTCTGTTGCATACAGTACATCCAGGTCTCGAAATATCAAATCGGTTTGAAACCAACAGAAAAGATACTAGTGCGTTCTCTTACCCCCAAGAAGGAACTCTATTACCGATACCTACGGGGTACCCTACAATTTGGCCATATGTTACCTACGCACCCTGGCTGACGAATGGTAGCCACAACAACATGACGGGAGGTTTACCAGTGTCAAATCCCAATGAAGAAAACACGCCGATCGCCAATGGTAACATGAATATCATTCCTGAGACAGGTAGTGGGGGTGACTCTCTCTACGGCTGCTTCGCTGATGTCAATCATCCCACAGAGCCAGGATCGATGGTGGGCGGAGACCAGTTTCATGGACAGATGCCTGGGATTGGCTTACGCGTTGGCCCACCAACACTCTCAGATGAATCAGATGGCGTCCCAGCTCCCACTGAAAGGCCTAGAACAGATTTAGGCTATGTTCAAACCCTTGCAGCCTCTGAAAGTTTTCCCGTAGGGCTGACGAAATCCAAAAGCTTTCAGCTTTCGTCCCAACGCTCCTTTAGTCCCAACCCGTTCAATATTCCTGGTGATGTGAGCTCCCGTGAAACATCACCCGTGGAAATGATGAATATGTATACCAACGGTTCTAGAATAAAAAGCCAGAGGATTTCTGCGGCACAGAATATGCTCTTGAAATCAAATAATAGACATGCAGATGGCTTGGAACCGACCTATGCAACATTAGCCTCGCTTTCGAGACCAGTTAGGCCGCCATCGATCAGTTCGCAGCTTCCTGACTCAAGGGAAATCTCACCCCCTGTGCCACTGAATCGTAACCTTTCGTGTCGTAGGAATGGCTCCCGGGTTACATTTAAAGAAAACGAGAGTGATAACTACAGAAACCAGCCAGATGCTGCAACCGGCAGTAGTGACAGTGGAGTGTATACAAACGGTCATGGAGGTGGACCACCAATGAGTGAACGTCAACCACGATGTGGGCGTCTCAAACCCGAGTCCTTGGCACCGTTTGCAAACCGTTCGATTATGGGGGCAAGGGGAAATTCCGTCACCCCTACAGAACATGGTTTTTACGGGGCAAAAGATCACCGCATGTTGGAGGTGGAAATGCACGGCGATGGGAACCAGTCTCCTTATATGGTCAACGGGCAGACTACACTATCTTCATCCAACGATCAACTGTGCAGCCAAGTCTAACTGGCGTGCACAACACCAAACTCGCCCACCGGCATCTCATAATTGTTTTCCAAATTGCATTTTCAGAAACGTACGGGCCACACATCGAACTATACCTATGAAACTGTACATAACTTATTCGCTGTCCTAATTCCTGTGCATCTACTCATTCCATGTTGTAAGTGGAGACGCCATAATTACCCACCAGCTTCTTGTAGAAACCTGATGAAATTTCGCTGAAACTTCATTCCCTTGATTATGAGACCGCATGAATCGAACCCGTTGGACGTTTTGTACACTCTTTTGGGCGGTTCAAACCCGCCTCATCACCTACTTCTATTCTGCTCCCCGCCCTCTGACCATGTCCATAAAATACACGTACAGACATAAGGGCTTTCCCCTGTAGGGATCTCCTACTGTGGATCAAATTATGTCGTTTTTTTAACATGATGTAAGTATGCAACTTCCCATGATGCACACATTGCCTCATCACACACTCTGTTATCACACTCTGTTTCCTGGTAGGGTGCGCCCAAGACTTTCAGGTAGATGTGGGAATATCGATCCGTCGACTTGAAATTTTCAAATGACACGAACGTACGAAGTAGTGAAATTGTTCGGAGACGAGTTAGATTAAACTCACCCAATTTTCTTCATTTCCAAACTGGTTTAAAAAAAGAGTGGATGGCTACGCTGAAGGCAATCTTGTGAGGTAGATTGCCGTCTTCAGACGGCTAGCTGCTACACTGAATGACCGAGACCGAATTAGAGCATGCGAAAAGCGTTATAAATAACCAATCGATGTCCCATAGTTTAAAAGTAATTATTAGATAAGGCAACAGGAATATGGAAAGTAAGAGCCTATTGGGATCGGCTTCATATGTAGTCAGTCGGGTAAAAAAGCCGCGGATAGTGTGGAGAGAACGACTTTATCTGTTTTCATAAAGGAGACTACTCACAAGCCTTTAGGAAGCCCACGAAACAAGTGAATCCCCCGTTTATGATGTCCTTCAACTAAATGTGCAGTACAAAAGCCGCTTCATATTTCATTTGGTACGATAATCGAGATATCGCAGTATAGTCCTTCAACGTGCAGTACAAAAGCCGCTTCATATTTCATTTGGTACGATAATCGAGATATCGCAGTATCTTTTCATAAAGGAAACTACTCTACTCGTTGCTGAAAACTCCTCGACAGCCCGCGACCGGTTTCGCCCTTTCTTGGGGCTCAACGAATAGGCGCAGTCCCCGAGTTTTCAGCAGCCTAGTAAGTAGTCCAAAACATTATTGTGCTGCTTCCTAGAACGTGTAAACCGATGGCATTTTGTTTTGTATCAAGTGAAATAGTCATGATCTGTGAACAAACTGCAGATACCAAAAATGAGTCGATTTTTAATAAAATAAGGGTAACAATTAGTAGCAGAGGAGCGGTGTTTGCATTTTCCACCGCAACACCCGAGTGATTTATCAGATGTGAAGTGGTGGAAAACCCAAAGAAATAATTTCGTGTACGGCCCAAGAACTGTAACAAGGACAGTCGTCACTTGCTCCCTTGTTTGTCTGTTTGAACCTTACCTTTGTGAACGACAGTGGGACTTCCAGAGCATAATATTGCGTGTATTCTTTCGATTAACACTGAGGTATTCCGACAACTACCCAACATCCCTCAGTGTGTGAGACATCTTTGTGAGTTGTTCCTTCACCAGGTAGCACTTACGTAGTAGGATTTCTTATATGGAGGATTCCACATACGTTTGTTCTTTTGAGTGCTTCTGAAATGACGGCAGCCAGCATTATGACGAGTCCACACCTACAGTCACTCACCAAAAAATCGTGAGCGAAAATGACATGAAGAACTCCACTAGCATCAATTATCAGCCGTATATTGCAGCTCCTCAAGGTATTCCCAGGGATCACGTGCACGCCACCTTGTAGGACGAGTCGTACGGCGACCATCACTGCGCGCTGAACGGTAAGATCTTCTGCTGACGCTTGAGCAATAAAACTATAAATTATATCTTGGTGTCTTCCCAACGACCGATGGCATGCCTTGCAGTCGGTGAGAACGGTATTCTGTCTTGGCTCTAAACTCCAGTTGATCCTTCAGTCAGCTCATTTGAATAAAAAGGGATGTTTTCCGAGACGCCCAAACATAAGATTTGGTCTGTTTTCTGGGTGTAGTTTTTACGGCAACTGCACGTGAATTTGTAGGCAACGCATAAGGCCGGAACTTTATGCGAGTTATGCATTCGATTCCGCAAGTTGATCTGTTTCGTAGCAGAAAGTAAGCCACTGCGAAGCTGAGCAAATGAGGCTATTCGTAGCAAGCAGTTAGAACTCATTGGACATTTCTATTGTTTCTGCTATGTTGTTCCTCTATGTTGTTTTCGTTGTATGCTGTGGAAGGCCATAAATTCTGTTGGCTAACCGCTGGATGACAATGACTCAGTGCAAAGTTGACCTGCTTATTTCAGGTCTTCTTTACATTAAGGGTTGATTTTATCTATTGGTTTTAATATATAGTGTGGTAAAAAAACACATTGAGTTTTGGATCCAAAAACGTGTTTATTCGTCTGAAAATTTTTTCTCTGTTAACCGTGGATTTCTCTACCTCTTCTGTCACAGGTTACGCAATACGTTCCAAATTGGATGGTCTCTTGGGCAATCCGACATTGCTAACGCAGGTGGCAAGTGACGTGTTCGTGTTGAATACCAAAAGTGAACCGGAAAAATCAGCGGTAGACGTGAGCCCGCCAAATGAACGGCCATTTCCCGGTCATCCTTATCCGGTCGACCCAGCCGATGTATGCTTGGAATATGCCTTGCTAGCAATCGGATTTTGCGTGTTGACAGTCAGATACGCAGGTCCTTTCTATTTTGCCAGCCGTCCGTTTGCACTGCTGTTTTCCGCATACACCGCAACTAGCGGCCTGTTTCTGCTAATCGATTCAGCAACTATGGACGTGTTGTACAAACTTGCCGTTGTTGGGGTCCGTGAACCTGGAGGAGCTATCCTACTTGATCTTGGGGAAGTGGACAAAACATTCTCTCCATTCTACTGCTTGATTCTGAGTGCATCAGCTTGGCCTGTCATTCTTATTAATCTGATGGCAGTCTATGCTTACGGTGAATCCCAGTTTGACCGAGCCATATCAAATTATAGCCAGTTGTTGACCTCCGGTGATCTGCCGGTTCCATGTACGTATCGCCCCGGGACCATTAGCAAACCAAACTGCAATGGAACGATTGCTGTCGCCGACTGTTTGACGAATAACGCGCAGGATTTGACCAACATATCTTTTGGAACAGACAACCATCTGATTGACGTCCAAGGAGAAGGAAATTCTCATGAAACGATCCATGGACTCCCAATAACTCTTGCAGTCACAACGAAACTCTGGCGCCCACCACCACCGCCAACATCTGGACGAGCTTCTCGTATGGCGAAACGAATAAACACACCCATTCCCGGACAGTACACCTCAAACGGAAGTGAAGCGTCTGGTACAATCAAGCGCAATCATGCACAGCTCAATGGAACCGGGAGTGCGGATCTCACGGAATCCGTACACACGCTAACAGAGCTCAGTGGCCCCGGTAAAACCACGTCCGCCAGACGATCCTACTTTGCTCTGTTGTTAGTTGCAGCTTGCTGTTTCTCTTGGTTGCTTGTAAGCCGCATCTGCCTGGCTGGACCAATCCTCAGATGTTATTGGAAGACCGGCCTGTCAATCACCCTGACAAATATTCTTATGACGGCATTCTATCTGATTTGCTGGCTCCTTGTGTGGTTTGGCCTCGGTGTAAAGAATGCATGGCGATTTCGTCTGTTGCATACAGTACATCCAGGTCTCGAAATATCAAATCGGTTTGAAACCAACAGAAAAGATACTAGTGCGTTCTCTTACCCCCAAGAAGGAACTCTATTACCGATACCTACGGGGTACCCTACAATTTGGCCATATGTTACCTACGCACCCTGGCTGACGAATGGTAGCCACAACAACATGACGGGAGGTTTACCAGTGTCAAATCCCAATGAAGAAAACACGCCGATCGCCAATGGTAACATGAATATCATTCCTGAGACAGGTAGTGGGGGTGACTCTCTCTACGGCTGCTTCGCTGATGTCAATCATCCCACAGAGCCAGGATCGATGGTGGGCGGAGACCAGTTTCATGGACAGATGCCTGGGATTGGCTTACGCGTTGGCCCACCAACACTCTCAGATGAATCAGATGGCGTCCCAGCTCCCACTGAAAGGCCTAGAACAGATTTAGGCTATGTTCAAACCCTTGCAGCCTCTGAAAGTTTTCCCGTAGGGCTGACGAAATCCAAAAGCTTTCAGCTTTCGTCCCAACGCTCCTTTAGTCCCAACCCGTTCAATATTCCTGGTGATGTGAGCTCCCGTGAAACATCACCCGTGGAAATGATGAATATGTATACCAACGGTTCTAGAATAAAAAGCCAGAGGATTTCTGCGGCACAGAATATGCTCTTGAAATCAAATAATAGACATGCAGATGGCTTGGAACCGACCTATGCAACATTAGCCTCGCTTTCGAAACCAGTTAGGCCGCCATCGATCAGTTCGCAGCTTCCTGACTCAAGGGAAATCTCACCCCCTGTGCCACTGAATCGTAACCTTTCGTGTCGTAGGAATGGCTCCCGGGTTACATTTAAAGAAAACGAGAGTGATAACTACAGAAACCAGCCAGATGCTGCAACCGGCAGTAGTGACAGTGGAGTGTATACAAACGGTCATGGAGGTGGACCACCAATGAGTGAACGTCAACCACGATGTGGGCGTCTCAAACCCGAGTCCTTGGCACCGTTTGCAAACCGTTCGATTATGGGGGCAAGGGGAAATTCCGTCACCCCTACAGAACATGGTTTTTACGGGGCAAAAGATCACCGCATGTTGGAGGTGGAAATGCACGGCGATGGGAACCAGTCTCCTTATATGGTCAACGGGCAGACTACACTATCTTCATCCAACGATCAACTGTGCAGCCAAGTCTAACTGGCGTGCACAACACCAAACTCGCCCACCGGCATCTCATAATTGTTTTCCAAATTGCATTTTCAGAAACGTACGGGCCACACATCGAACTATACCTATGAAACTGTACATAACTTATTCGCTGTCCTAATTCCTGTGCATCTACTCATTCCATGTTGTAAGTGGAGACGCCATAATTACCCACCAGCTTCTTGTAGAAACCTGATGAAATTTCGCTGAAACTTCATTCCCTTGATTATGAGACCGCATGAATCGAACCCGTTGGACGTTTTGTACACTCTTTTGGGCGGTTCAAACCCGCCTCATCACCTACTTCTATTCTGCTCCCCGCCCTCTGACCATGTCCATAAAATACACGTACAGACATAAGGGCTTTCCCCTGTAGGGATCTCCTACTGTGGATCAAATTATGTCGTTTTTTTAACATGATGTAAGTATGCAACTTCCCATGATGCACACATTGCCTCATCACACACTCTGTTATCACACTCTGTTTCCTGGTAGGGTGCGCCCAAGACTTTCAGGTAGATGTGGGAATATCGATCCGTCGACTTGAAATTTTCAAATGACACGAACGTACGAAGTAGTGAAATTGTTCGGAGACGAGTTAGATTAAACTCACCCAATTTTCTTCATTTCCAAACTGGTTTAAAAAAAGAGTGGATGGCTACGCTGAAGGCAATCTTGTGAGGTAGATTGCCGTCTTCAGACGGCTAGCTGCTACACTGAATGACCGAGACCGAATTAGAGCATGCGAAAAGCGTTATAAATAACCAATCGATGTCCCATAGTTTAAAAGTAATTATTAGATAAGGCAACAGGAATATGGAAAGTAAGAGCCTATTGGGATCGGCTTCATATGTAGTCAGTCGGGTAAAAAAGCCGCGGATAGTGTGGAGAGAACGACTTTATCTGTTTTCATAAAGGAGACTACTCACAAGCCTTTAGGAAGCCCACGAAACAAGTGAATCCCCCGTTTATGATGTCCTTCAACTAAATGTGCAGTACAAAAGCCGCTTCATATTTCATTTGGTACGATAATCGAGATATCGCAGTATATTTTCATAAAGGAAACTACTCACAAGTTTGCTGAAAGCTCTTCAACAGCACACGACCGGTTGCGCCATTATTGGGGCTCATCAGATAGGCGCAGCCCCCGAGTTTGCGTCAAGCTTATGTTTCACTTGAACCAAAAATTCCTTAAAAACATAATAAACGAAAGATTCAACTGGATTGCAGGTGAGACTCCCGTGAAAACCAGATTGGTATGCAAATGAGTGTTGTTTCGCTAATTTCGTGCGATTTGGTTTCAAGTAGAACATTAGGTTGACGGAAGCTCTGGAACTGCACCTACCTGATGAGTCCCAAGAAGGGCGAAACCGGTCTTGTGCTGTCGAAGAGTTTTCAGCAGCTTTGCGAGTAGTTTCCTTTGTCAAAATATACTGCGATATCTCGAATATCGTAACGAATGAAGCATGGGTCGGACTTTGTGTAGCATACTCAGTTGAAGAGAAGCATAAACGAGAGATTCACTTGAGTCTCCCATGAAAACCAGATAGACTTTGTCTGTTGTCTGCACAGCGGTGTCTAAACCTCACGTACCAGTGACTGTATGAGAAATATGTGGATGAATGCAACTTCCCTCTGACTTTGTAACCATTGAGTGGTCATACGTAAATATTCTGTGCACTGGTAGCGCTCCTGACCACCGTGAACTCAGGAAAAACCTGTATGAATTTCCCGTTCAGTAGAACATCCATCCCAAGCATGAAATCACGTTTTGTAGGCAAAGTACTAATTTTGTTTCCCAAAAATCGCAACAGCCACCGGCAATAGTAAGTAGACAGTTGGTAAGTGTACCAAAGAACCTTTATTTTCCTAAACAAGGTTACTTGGTATCTTTAGCATGGGATTTTTTGCTGGAAAACACTAAATATGACGTTTACTTACTCAGATACCTCTAGTAGTCTAGTTCCGGTGTGTGAGAATGCAGTTGGAGGGAGAAATACCGCACCAATCAGCCTCAAACTGATCCCGGAGGTAACACATCCAGAAGGCAACAATGTCACCGATTTCCGGTTATTACACAAGCATTATCCGAAATGCTATTGCAAGGATGGACTTGCTACTAAACCCGCTTAAGAGGATGCTATAGAACATTCTATGCGTACAGCGATCTGAACATTTGACAGCGGGTATGATTGTACAAAGTACACGGCTGGTCTAAATCGACCACATGAAGATCTTTGATGAGGAACCCCTAAATTATATATTGTGTGTGGAAGTACACGAATAACTGCCAACTAAATGGTGAGGTTTCTGACTGAATGATTTTGAATGCTGCAAATATTACCTGGGATGCTCAACGATGCAGTTGATATATATATATATATATATATATATATATATATTTTTCGTAGTACGTAGTCTATCTTTGGGGAAATCTTACAGTAAATTCTACCTGAAGGGAGAGTTTTCAGTAGAATTTCCTTTGTCATTGGCATCTTGCCCGTGGGACTGAAGAATTCCAAGATGGAAACAAAAGTACACATGTGAGTTGTATGTTAGATGAACCTTGAACGAGAGAATCGTCGTGAATTGCCTACATGTGTTTTGGGGATCTTTCGCAACCTGTGCTTGCAATCAATGCCCTCAGCAGTTCCAAAACTGGAATGAATCCATCAAATTAGTAGCCAAAACATGTGTCTGGCAGGTCACCGAAAGCCCACCGGTCAAAATCACTAGTTCACAAAAAGTTCCATGCAAAAATTAGAGGTATTCACGTCTTCCACCCATTATAGATATAGTAAAATGGGAACATCTGTGTTTTCTAGCAAATATACACTCATTTACAAACTAATTTGGTTTTTTGATAGACTCACCTGGAACCCAGCTGAATCTCTCGTTTGTGATGTTACAAGGCAAATGAATGTGCTGCACCAGGCTGCCTCATGTTTCATTCGCTACGGTATTCGAGATTTCGCGGTGCACGTAAGTATTTGTGGTGTACTACTCATAAGATTGCTGAAAATTCGTCGATAACCCACGACCGATTTCACACCCGAGAGGTACATCTGGGTTCCAGGTAAGTCTCTCGAAAAACCAAATTAGTTTGCAAGTAAGTATATCTTCGTTAATTTCGGGCAATTTGCTTTCAAGTAGAACATAGGGTTGACGGAAACTCACGCCTACCTGATGAGCCCCAAAAAGGGCGAAACCGGTCGACGGCTGTCGACGGATTTTCAGCAACCTTATGAGTAGTACGTCAAAAATATCTGTGATTTCTACTTTTGTTTGTAATTACTTTATGCGGCCCAGTTGATAACTGTCTACTTTTTGACTCATTTCAACTCAAGCTTCTACGGGTTATATATCTGTATGACCTTTGTGCGCTCTGATTTTTTGTGTGCTAGGTAGATGTTCTATTACGAACGTTAATCGTCTGGAGTTATTTTGGGTTGGTGCATCGGGTGACTTTTCCTAGAGTTTAAGCTGCTTCTCAGTTGCCCAAGTATATTTGTTTGGGCTTGAAATTGACCCGCTTACCTCAGTAGAAAAAATGTGGGCCAGGTTCAGTCATCATCTCTACTTATGGAGGTATTCAGTCGCTGTTTACGGCACTTGTGTTCTGAAAGACCATGCACCAAGTCGTGACAGAACAATTCAACTGGCAAAAGAGCCTCTTGTGTAATAATAAACATATTCTATGAAAATAAATTGAAGTAAATTACCTTATCACGAAAAGTACACTTATTCGAGGAACATCCTGCGATATTGCTTGCTGACTTTGCTTGAAGAAGCATTTAATCAATAAATGTGATGAAGCTCATCTCGACGTAGATGATAAAAGCGTAGTATGAGTTTGCTTTTCAACTTACCACTGCATAGTAAAAAAGCCTGAGAACTTGAGGGCAGGCTATCTGAAAGTAGTACACACAAACGTCCAATTATCGGACCGGCTACAAAAATAGCTTTTTGGTAGCGATCCAAAAGTGAAAGTTCGGCCATTCTTACGTGCTTGTCACAATACTGAACGATTATGCTGATCAGAGTGAGAATTTCTGTGGACAGACGGTTAGCCACTGGCGGCACAAAAAGCACAAGATCCTCTGAACGTCCCGTTGGCGCCAAATAAAAAGGAAATTTTTACATAGACTACTATCATTTGACTATGAATGGAATGCACCTTAGCCCGGAAATACCAATACCTTGCGTCATTTGTTAGTTTTATCGTATATTGATGCCAGTGAAATATGTAAATAAGAAGGAGAATTTTGTTTAATGTTACTGCGGGACTAGCAGGATTACTCTCAGTTTGAGCATCACGAATATCACAGGCTATTATTCACCGGCCAAACGGTTGGTAGCACAATCGTTCCTGGGCTGCTAAATGCGACAAGGAAGAGTAAAATCCGCATAAATCACCTGTGTTGGTACAGGTCATGAGGGAAGCCGGTAGGGGTTTCTGTTTTGCTGTGAATTTGGCGTCCAAAACCTTGTGGCGATAGAATGGCCCTCAAAGAATGACGTCCGGTAGCGCACTGAGTGCCAGCAACTGTTGCAGGATTCGGCCAGTAGCATATACATTTTTACCTTTTGTTGACCGAACTAACAGACGTTTTTGAAATAGCTTGATTAACTGCCGACATGGTAGTCGGTTGATCCCCAAACTGTCGTACAGCGGGCTGTGAACAAGAGCAATATAACATCAAAGCTTGACATTTGCGAACAAAACTTCACCAGAAGGTGATGTGAATAATTTCTCGGCCTCCGGTGACATTACTTCTTGATTCGGTGATCCGGTTGCCGAGCAAGCTTCGGACAACAAAACGCTTAATCCAGCTCAAAGCCCTTCGTACTCGACCTCCACAAATGATATTCCAAACAGATCCCGAAAAGTGTGCATGGTTTGTACTGTTAAAACTCGCGCGGGTGAACCTGAATTCCTTCCATGGTAAGAATGGTTGGTCGAGTCAAGTATGTGACACATCACGAGGGCCTTGTGTTTCAGATTGGGATGTGCAAAAGGCAACCGGAGCGGATTATATCGATGTTGGTTAAGACCCGTGATTAACGTCAGGCATAATGGCTTTCGAGAAGCGGTTCACTTGGCAAGCGATGTAAGTGTGATGCACAATAAATGACCCAGAACAGTGGAAATTTGACATGAAAACAAATAGACAGGGATAGTTTTAACTAAAATCCGAATAGCTTCACAAAATCAAGGTGATTCCAAAGAATACTATGGCATTTTAACTACCAGTACATGCCGAGGGGGAATCGGAAATAATTAAACAGAACACAACCTCAAATACTAGGGCCGAAAGATAATCCAATTCAATTTCGGTTGCACATTTCGTAGGTTCAAGCCACCAGGAATACACAATTCATAACAATATGTTTATCACCACTGTCCACGAGCCCTTATACAAGCCACTCACTGCAGAGATCTCGTGAACGATATGATCCGAAACTAGGTTACATGATCCCTACCGGTTGGTCGATAAGGTTGAACAACCTAACAATTCCAACGAAACTGCGTGCACTATAAAAGTTTGCACGTATTTGGCCTACATCCTCGGAGTTACAGCTCAAAAATGTTGCTACTGGCTTAATAATGGAGCTTGAGAAAGAGCTAAAACATTTATTGCTCAAATCTGCTCCATTTTCAGTTGAAACTATCGCCAGTGAATTGATAGTGTACCATTTTCGTTTACCGCTTGGGACGTTGCAGGCTCAATTGCTGGTATTCAGGTACATCTTGACATTTTGTACTTGACGCTAGCCACATCTTGCTGCACACATAATCAAAAGTATTGGCTTGCATTTTCGAATTATTGGGGATGAATGTCACTGGTTCATTGATGGCCAGTAACGGCAGATATCTCTCGACCGAATAGCGTGACAAAAGTAAAATCATCAAAGAAGTCTCAAAGAAGTGTAATGTTCGATTCCATTTGCAGATATGTCGGCTGGAAGAAGCCTGAGAGGTGAACTTCAAAAAATTTCGTTTTGTCCTATATAAATAATGCCCCTGAACGTGAGATGTGAATTGAACGTGCGCTAAAATAGAAGTTTATTTTGAAACAGTATGAATAATAAAGTCGACGCTTGCATTGTGGATTGGGTTACATGGGTAGCTTGTAGACTATATTCGGGTTTGATGCATCAACAAAGACAAAACAGAAAAATAAAAGAATTCTGTTACAAATTTGAAATTTGCAAATTGAGTAGATAAAGTTGAACAAATCCCGTATATTAAATGTTCAGAATTAACTACATGTAACTCCAAGTTGCATTGCTATCCAAAGAGATAATAGGAATTTGTCACATCCACCATGGATTAGAGACCTATCCGTGTACTTTTAGAAGTCTGTATAACCTAGGCACGAATGCCCCTATGTGTGCCGACCGCCTATTGCTTATCTATCCAATACATGACTAACTTTTACTCTTGGTTACTTTAGCAACTAGATGAGACATCACCCTATGTAAGCATTTTGGCCCTTCTGGTTCATACCGCTCATCGGGGAAAACATTCATGATCTCGTCCCATTTGTTTATTAGCACCATTCCAGCATTTTTATTAGCACTGCAAGAAATGTATCATAATGACTACGTTGATGTCTTTAGACCTGTTTGTTTTCTTGAGAGTGGCCCCGTATGCTAGAATCAACGGTGCTGGCAAGTTCGATATGTGTTCATTAGGTCTGTCTTAAAGCGTTTCCTATTCATAGTATAAGCCCTGAAGAAAAACTTCAGTTTACATATGTGAGTTAATCAGCGATGCGGTAAGCGGCCTAAATATTTGTACCATGCCACCTACCATACTATACTAGAATATATTAAATTATGCTATACAATACACCACACACTACCACACTATATATATGCTATACTATATACCATGCTATATTACATCATACTATACTAGACTTGAATATATCCACTGTGTGTTTTAATGCCAACGTTGTTTTTTGCAAATAGAGAAATTGCGCCGCTCTTGGCTCGCAAAGTGGACCTTATTTTTCTGGAACTTTCTTGGGCAAACTGGACATTTTTACCTCATCGGGTTCAGTAAATCTCATTCTTTTTGTGGTCATACAAATGAGATGGTCTTAGGTAGCTATTTCAAACGAACTATTCACGTCTGCATTAAACGTTCGTTCCGCCAAGTTACAGCGAGACAAGAGTGCACAAACTCGTTTTATTTTCTGGATATGGCCCTCACAGGATAACCCGATGTCAGCATAGGATGTGGAATCTATGGAAGTTAGGAGTAGGTTGAACAATACGCAAACTCTAGCAGCACATGTGATAATTTCTAACACAGAACCTTAGTTCACCTTCTGGCGAACAGGTCTGGATGGTTGTGTATACTCAACATTCTTCACAGGAGGCTCGCAAGCGTAAGCTAAACAGTAAAACAAAAGCCATGCTCCTTAAATTTCGGTACGATACACATATATCCCACGACAGTGACAAGGCAACTGCTCACCGTCAGTGAAAAACCTTACACGCGACTGCTTTTTTGGAGTGGGAGCGATTTATAGTATATTACGAATCGGAACAAAAGGTGACTTAGTATTATGTTTATTCACGCCGAAAAGCCGTTTACTTGTCCAGCAATGAGCAGTACAGATGCCAAATTCAAGTCATGCGCCACTGACTCCTTAATGGTTGTGCGCTAACATGTTTAAGCGTTCGGCGGGAAGCGCATTAGTCGTACGACCCGGTGCCTGTCAGAGTGAATCCAATAACGTTATCCGAAATCTCTCGGAATAAGGGCTAAGAATCTGGACTAGGGCGCAGTACCGGGCAACATAACGGATGCAGACAACAAGAACGATCTCGGACTAATCGTTTATCGTCACTGATGGGCTGCAGTCAATCGATTAAGATTATATTTAGGGTAGACGCTAAACAAGGCGTAATCGATTGCTTTCAGACTACAACGCAGGGTCTTCACTCCAATCAGGTCGACTTGAAAAGAATAAATTCTATTCTTACCATAAGGCTAGTATTCAACCTTTTATTTGCCCGACTTCTAGACTCACGTGGCTACATTCTGTTTGCAGTTATGTTGGTTAAATTTCAACCAGAAGCCAAGTTGAGTTTTGCCCAATAGCATTTGTGTTTGCTGGACTCTGGAAATACGTAGTACACTTATCAAACAGCAGTGGATTGAGAACCACTTCTTTCGTGTGCTGGAACAGTATACTTTTATCACATTTTGACACAGAGATAGCTCATATTCTGGACCACATGACAGAAACTATTTGTGTTAGCCAGTACATGAACGTTTTCAGTGCTGTTCTACCAGAAATGAAGGAGCATCTGTGAAACTTATAGCTCTGAGACCGCATGATATCTGCACAGACTAGTTCTGCAAGTTGCGCTGGATTCATCCAAAGGCATACTAAGTAACAATGGATATACAGGGAGATTCCCCTGGGAAAATGTATACCTTAGGCAACCTAATACTGCCATTGTAACAAACTCTAGGGGAGAAGAACCCAACAAAGTTCCATTTATCTGTTATATCTTCTGCGGGGCTGCTATAACGTTTTGCACTGGAAAGGTCCACAAGGTCAAGAAAACCAACCAACTGACAAGCTTCCAACAGTTCAAAGATTGATATAAGTAGTAGGCAGAAAAGCTTCTAGTTTAATCCTGTAACACGCACTGGTTTCAAATCACAGCATTCTATTCACATTCTCCTTAACGTTCCAGTGTTTCACAGGCCATATTTTAGGCAATCTTGTCGTTCACAATTAGATTCGGAGTTTAGTTTCATTCTGGCCTAATGGATGGAGACACTTTACGGACATTTGAGCTGTCAATTACTATGCCCAGGTATGATGCCTGTTCTATTCAAACTGTGATTATTATCTTGCAAGAGCTTAATTGAACTATAGCAACTTACGTCTGCATTTAGTTCAGTCAGAAATCACTTTTTCGTCTGCTCGTTTTTTTTTACTTTTTCCAACGAAGGAATCCGATGAAGCAAAGCATTGAAAAATCATTTTCGTCACGTATATTTGTAGTAAACGGGCGTTTTCATCTTGTCGACTAGACTAACTGGCAAGAAGAAAATGCTCAAAGTATCTGGAGTTACTTTAGCGTAACTGTTGAGAATTTTCGCTGGGATGCTCGCTTTTCAGTAGATGTATGACTGACTGGTATCTGAAGCGGATTCGCTAGCCCAGCTTCGTCATGCCGCTGAACAACTGCGTTTAACTGATAGAACACAGTCGGTTTCCACACGTTCAGAATTAATGCTTATCGCGAGTCTTTGATTGCGATGTGGACCAGAGGGACTAAGGAAGGCGGGCGAGCGAGAATAGGCCTCCTCCTAGCCATCATTCATTCTGAAGGTTGTGGAAGGAGATTACTTTCTTATAAGGGTGACCTTGGCATTATTCGCCGCTTTCTCTAATTTCTAGCGTTGTATTGCACTTCTGTCTTCAATAAACCGGAATAAACGTTCCTGAGGCCTGCATATCAGCGGGCATTTAGGGGGGTAGTAGACAACCTGGTAGTGTTGCCGGATGGATTAAATAGTTGATGTTATCCTCTGTGCGATGACTTATCAGGCGGGTGGCATAAAAGAATGAAATAAGCTTACGCTGGTCCATTTGGTTTTATTTTTTTAGTTTGGCAAAAGTGAGTACTCTGATGAGCATAAGATGTGTGCATCTAGATGTTGTGTGGGACAAAAATGTCCCGTTTCATTGTTCAAATGGTGCGTTTGGTTTAGAAAACTAGCGTGATGTCTTGCAGTTTGGGGCATTCGTGCAAAGTTATTCTTCCAAAGTTTCCATAAAGCGCCAGACTATCTCTTGGCTAAAATGCTAGCTGGGGTTTTTTAGACTTAACTTTTCATTGTCGCACTGGAGTGTTCCGGTATCCTCGAGTTTGCATTCAGTTTTCCACACAACTAAGTCATTCGAAACCAGTGGCCTAGCAAAGAAATAATTTTTGTACCAGCGTATCTTTGGTTTGATTAGAGATATTCTGTCTGTCCACTTAATCCAAAGAGCACTGCATAAACATCGCGTGTCTAGTCATCTGAACCTACCCCTCACATAGTAGGGAAGTCGCACAACACGGAAAACAAGCAATCTTGGTTTCCGGACTCAAGCAGTTGTTGAAAAAATGCTCTAATTTGCGCTCTGGGCCCATCATCAGGCCTTACTCTTGTGAAAAAATTGTTGGCAAGGCAACACACGTTTGCACAGTACGCTCACTCAATTTTACGACATCCTAGCTGTAAGCTGATGAAAAGCATGCGTATTCACGTAAAATTAAGGCGCTACTGAACGAAATGGTGAAATGTTCGACGGCAACTTTGCTTCGGAATGATAAACAAAAGCGTAGTCTTCTGCGGAAAACAGGATTAGACTTGTTTAAATGTATTAATCCAAAAAGCGCCTACACTTCAAAAAATATCTATTCAGCAGGTATGAAGTTGGTGTATTGATTTTCCGACGGTAAAACGGCTTGTAGAGTTTTGTTATGTTCGACCTGAACAGGGCTGGGACTATGATACAATCTTACTTCACTCTCGTATCGGTGGAAAACTTGGCAGAGGCAGTTTTTGCAGGTCTTTACCAGAGCTTTCGTCACGACTCGCAAACTGTGGATGAAATCGACAAATTCATCCGGGCGGACAGTGTTTCTCTCTTGATTTAATCCCGCAGTCTTATGGAAAGCAGACCGTAGATTGGTTCTATCTGCCTACATTTATTTCGTACCTAACTTGAGGCAAAAGTGAGTCGACCGTACTTCAGAAACATTCAATTCTAACAACCATGGCTAGTGTATTAAGCAGGATACTGCCCAAAAACTCTACTTTTGTGCACAAGTGACACCTTAGTGGGTTCGCGTTGCAAACTCGAACAGTCTTGTGGAAGATCTTCAAACTCCTGAAGTGTGCACAGTAAGAGAAAAGGCCTACTCGAATCTTCGGACTAAAACCACTGTGTAAAGTTCTCGCTCATTTTGCTGTCCCATTTTCCAACTGGCTCACGGTTTTCCTCGGTTCTGCTGAAGTTGGTAGATCATATGAACAGGTTTCCACTGATTTTCGGGAAAGTGCGCCACAACCAGACTTCTTTTGTGCCAAGTCGATAGCAGCAAAGTGTGACATTTATAAGCCATCGAAATTCTGCCAAGCTGAATAATTCGGTCACCAGTTCGGGTCTTTTCTGTCAACTGAGGCTTATGCTTTTCCAATTCGTAGATCTCTTTCGGTCTGACAATCTAGTCGTTGTGAAACCGAAGCGATGAGTTCGAACGTAAGGATGCATTGAATGTTGGTATTTATTGCGGCCATCTTTGAAAAGAACGCAAACACTACATTGTATTGATTACGTGTCAGTCCTTGTTGAAATGTCTTTAGTAAACGTAACTTTCGATGGATTTTCGTGTATATTTTCTATAAGACATAACATTTTCTGCATACGACGTTCACAATTCAGTTCATGGTTGGTCGTTAACTAACACAGGTTGTGAGGGTCACCTAGCTAGCTGGATATGTGATCGCCAGTGCCTGCATAAATCAAAAGTGAACGAAAAGAACCGGCTGGTTTTTCGCCGTCACAAGAGTTTTTATCCTAAGAGACACCGGCAAGTTTCCGCTTACTTTGCAGCTGGGTGCATTAGCGAGTGATTTGATGGCAGTTAATCTATTTGCCAGGCCTGGCCGGTAGCTTGAAAATGTTCCGCCGTAATATGAGGCGATATCATCTTTCTTTTACGATATTTCTTCTATACTGCGACGTTTGAAAAGCAACCAAGGAGTTTGGTGAAAAGAAGATTTACCTCCTGATGCGTAGCAAAACAGCCAACTTGAGCCACCAACGGTTCGACCCAGTGCAACAGACGTTACGGTTGGATTCACATGGAGCCCAGCTGTTAGACATTATAAATAGCATACTAATCTGAGTCTCAATGTGAAATCTCATCAATGTCCAAACGCGTGATATCATAAACGAATGAGGGGTTTCGTGTTGGGTTAAGAATTTAGATGAATGAGGTTGGAACAGCGACTGATGAACACCAAGCAAGTCCGTAAGAGGCTTTGGCAGTTATCAATTAGCACGTAACTTACATTCTAATTACAAAGTTTATTTTTTTCAAAAACACTGTTTATACCACTTCTTCGTTTCTTCCAAATAAATCCGTTGTGAACAGCACCATTGGAGCGAAAGAACTAATCTGCCATGCAATAAGCAGCGTGGGAATCCAGAAGCTCATTGCCTTATGCGGTATTCCGCGCGAAAATGTCTGCAAATTAATGGGCATGCTATTAAATCTCCCTCCATATATTGAGCTCTGATGCCTAATCAGTTAGTAAATCCCCAGTCATTCAGAATATAATATTTTGTGCAATTTATGGGACACAAAACGTCCAGGATAATCACACCCAAGTGATGATGAGATTTAAAAAAACCATGAGATCGGTAGCTCATCATCGTCCATCCAGAACTGTGTGTGATTTGTGGCACCTCGATAAATATACTGGCATTGATTCCTAACAGTATCAAACACCTTGATTTTGATCCTCTAGAAAAATTCTTTTCGTGGATAGACATCTGGAGAGCAAAATAAAAAGGTTATAAATGGAAAACATAATTCGTTCTGCCTGTGCTTTACTGTGTGAAATTCACGTCTTTTTTGCGTATACCCTCGCAATACTGTTGCCCGAAAGGCAAAAGTTTCAGCACATGGGTGTTGATAAAAGAATATCATTTTTGTGCCCAACGGGAACTATACAAGATGGCTTATTTCTCCACCTAGCTTTCATAAAAAATACACGCCTTATTCCCGTACGCAATTGATCGCTTTCAAGCTTGTTTGTGAAAAAGCTGCTCATAGAAACCGAGCGGACAGCGCGTAGCAAGCCCATCTATTTTTCTGAAGAATATTCCAATAGACTGGGTCCCACAAGGAACGCGCATTATGAACATCGTTACTTTGTGTAAAAACTAGCCATCTGGACAAAGAGATTCAATGAATCAACGCACACATGTATAATGCATGATCTCTATGAGTACGACGTCAACAAACGAAGGATCACAGAGATGTACAATTTTTTTTCAAAATTTGAATTTCCAATTTATAGATCGAGATGGAGAAATGTTATTAATCAAAAGGATCACAAGTTCAATCATTAATTTTCGAAACAAATAACTCCTTACAGGTTCTAAAATCTCTACTGAATTTGGTTCGGTTTTGTGATAGGTTTTGTCGGTCAAAAAACACTCCACAGCTGCCCAACTCCTCTTCGGAACACCAACACTGCGTATGTAACAAAGTTTCATGGAGATTCGAAATGGTCTGGTTATTTTAGGCATTTATTCCGATTACGCTATCCAGTCCATAGCCTAGTTGTAGTCGTGTAACAGTGTACGCAAAACTTGTGTTTGATGATAGATGTGAGGACATCTATCATTCTGGCCGGGGGACGTTAACCTTCGTAGACTCGAAGTCGACATGTGTTGCGTATGTGTTGACAGATTCCTGAAACTGATTATGCGGTGCGCATGAAATAGCATAAAATCAGCTAACGGATGTACTCTGGCACGTGAATCGAGTCTAGTCACATGTGAGTTAGACGTTCTGAAATGTCGAACCAATGGTCTTTAAGTTTTTCAGTTGTAAAAGTGAGTCAGACGCTCATATGTATATACATTTGTATATATATATATATGAAGTAAAAAGGAAGAAGTCACTCAGCTGTAATCCCCTTTCGGTGCCTAGCTGCCATGCTACCCACAGGAAGCACGAGGGCTGTGATACTGCTAGGTTAACCAAGCCCAGACAGGGGAAGTCGAGAGGCAAAGGTCAGTTTCGAACCACGGACCTTCCGGTCAGTAAATTCGCGGCTCGGCCACTCGAGGCATCTTCCTCCATATATATGTATATATATATATAATACATATAAATTAGACCACTAGCTTAACTAAATGTTATGGAATAAAAAATTCCCCTTAGGAACTGAATCTCCCAAACATTGAATGGACTAAACCACGTGCAATCAAGTTAAGCCATACATATGAGTTACGCACTTAACATTTCTATATGGCTTCTGATTACTAACTTTTAAATATCACTTAACTCACGAAACATAAACTACCTCGATTTAAAACAGCGAAACCTCGTCACATTTAAATCCCCTGGGATATCTTTGTTTTCCGAAGTCTATTGTCGAATACGTTAAAGATTGGGTTGCTCCTCGTCGAAACCAGTCCCACCAGCTCATCAAATTTTACTTATAGGGCAAGAGTGTAGGCTACAAACGCCAACGATGATTTAGGAAATTGTGCATACCACTGTCATTCGTTTATGCATCAGCTGGAGATGTTTTTGTCAATTTATCAAGCTCCGAAGAACTTTCACTGGTTGTTGCGTAGGGAAAGTAGTTGTAGTTGAGGACATGTGATCGATTAATTTGAAAATTCGGTGTAATGATTTAGAAAGCACATCGCTGATCAAACACCACCTGAAAAAGGCCAAGTAAACAACAGGATGTCAAAGCTGCAATTGAGTGTGTGATTGCAGTAAGTCCTTCGTCCTGATTCCGAGAAATTTCTTTCAGCCATAGTCCTCAAGTGAAAAACGGATCGGTGTGTCCATGACGAGAGATATACGGTTTGCCTGTGGCTGCGAATTCGATCTTCATTCCTCTTGTATTAATGTCAGCTCTTTTGGATGCCAAGTGGACTCTAACTGCCCGTCGGACCGCGGGTGAAAATCCGGTTCAAAAAGGCCAGAGGATCGACGGAAGTGATTGCCGGATGCCTATTGGCTGCCGTCAGAGGATGGCTCAATGTTCAAGCTGACACGAAATATCATATCTAGAGTTGGTTTATATACTTCCAACCCTATTCTGCAATTTCTTCGGTCACGGAAATTCTGCAAGAGACAGACAGTACTTAGCTTTTATTTAGCAGATATTCAAGGACGCAGTTTGAGGTACTACAACAGAGAAACCGAATTTCGGTCATCCGAGGCACTTGAACATGTTTGTTGGCACGCCTTGTGAAGAATACTGGTATTATGATGAGTGTATCCTGTCTGAATATGACATTGTCCTCGCACCTGCAAGCGGCACAAATAGTCTGCTTACCAGATCAACTAATGAGAAATGGTTCCCCATGTGCCTACCAATGCATTTAAGTAGAGCATAGGCATGAAATGATAAATAGTTAGATAGATAGACAGATAGATAGATAGATAGATAGATACTATCTATCTATCTATCTATCTATCTAACTACCTATCTATCT
>NW_008751805.1:458605-512064 GCF_000715545.1 Opisthorchis viverrini
AGATAGATAGATAGATAGATTGATAGATAGATAGATAGATAGATAGATAAACTTTTAAACTTAGAACTGGAAATCTTTAAGGAATAAATAGCACACTTCGATTGTGAATTCTTCCTTCTCCCTAGTGCACCTAAAAGCGATTGCTACGTTAGTGAATGACCTGAAAACGTAGTTTGAATGCAGGCCTGTACTATCCAACTCAAAATCTTTTACGATTAGCAGTAGTGGTTTTTTGTACGATCCACTCCGCCCCCAGTGGTTCATGTTAACTACATAGTATAGAGCGATAGAAGAGCGTGGAAAGCGGTTCGTTTGAATTTCAGCCTTCACACACATTGCGTCTGATGATGAGATAAGCGAAGGAAGAGTTAAAAACAAAACTACGTCATTACACCCAGTTTGGTTACCAAGCCAACGTTTCCCGGGCTAGGAAATTTGAGCGTTCATATTGGGATAGTAAAGATTTAAAGATTAATGAGGAAGTGAACCGATAACTTTTTGAGGCATCCAACAAACCACACCCAGTTCTTCTCCGACTGGTCAATGGAGGTTGTGCAAAGTAAACAAATTTGCTGAGTCGTTAACAAACTGGTCAAATGAACCAGTAACGCGCCTGCTAACCGCTTATTTGAACTTGGAACACTATTAGTATTTGAAATTTAAAGCAAAAAGCACACAGAATTCTTTATAATAAAGTTAAAACAGAGCATAGTGGAATCGGTTTTTGTAATACGACATTTCGGTTGCCATAGGTGAACCTTCTTAAGGACTTCTACAATCAGTTGGGAAAAGGGTAATGAAGTTTCGCGTCTTCATCATTTAAACCCACAAACTTTCTGATGGCGATGCGTGAGACACAGCTGTGCTTCCGTTTACTAGGCTCGCAGTGACAAATCGAAATCAATTGAGTGTTACTCAATGAATAAGGACCAAATCAATTGAACAGACCTGCCTGGGGCCTAGCTGGCTACGAATCACACTTAATTGGGCTCAGCCAGATTGACGTTATTGACCTTTTTACTGACTAATCAGGATATTCAAATGCGGTGGTTTCACCCGATGACGTGTAGCATGTTAGCTAACGTTGGTCTCACCACTAAAATACAGCAAAATCGCTCGGTCAAGGAAACTACAAAAACCATGGATTGGAACCAGATTAGTCGAACAGATGTAATTCGAGACCCAGCTCAGTGTGTGTTGAGTAAGCTTCTTTGAAGGTGCAGATCCGCAGAATTCGTAACCAGCCCGCGTGGGAGAACTTGCCTTTTCACACAGACCTCACCACCGTAAGTTAGCCGGGTGAGCATATTCACTTCGAAAAACGCACCGCTTGTTTCTGGCTATGATGTTCTGTTAAAATTTTAGCAAGAAAGCTGATCAACTAGGTAACATCGGCGATTACGTTCATGATCACTCTGTATTTGAAACAAAAACAGGCAGGGATGGATTGTTTTTAGATAAGCGCTTACTTTAAAACGATTCTTCTACCACCTTCAATGGTCTTCAGTTGCCGCACCTGAGACTCCGTTTTAGTCTGCAGCTCCTTGCAGATAATTACTAAACAGGATTTCAGTGACTTTTCAAGCGAAACGCTTCATACTGATGCCCTTGATGCAGGTGAGGCCGCTTTAGGTACGCGTTTGGCAACATCAGTAAGGCGAACGAAAACACACTTCCCACTACTGTGTTGAGTAAAAAATATAAGCTGCGCGTTTTCCGTGAATGAGCATCTGGTTTCACTTACAAGGACATAAAAGGCTAAATTTGCTTCCCCCTTCAACGTTTTTCAAACAATAATCTACATATGGCCGTTTGGTTCATACTCCTTCCTGATTTTGGCGCGCTGATCACCGTCAGTTGGTTCGGAGAAGGACATACTAGTCTCCTCTAGAGTATCAGCCTCTACTTTCCGTTAGTGAGTCTTTTTTACTTGGCACCGCCTTTTTCAATAGCGCTACACACAAGAGCTCCGTTTAGCATGGACTTTAACCCATGCCAGTAGCCACTCGAACCACGTCTCGCTTCGCTCAGATCATTAGTCCGTATTTTTTAATTTTAGCAAGGGAATTGCCGACCACGTTCTCCAATCCATTAATCACTGATTGAACCGTTCAGTGATATGCTTTATTTTAAAATTGAATAAACGATTAAATTGACAAGGGAATATTCCCAACCTCAGCTTGTCAGATGTCCATATCTGTGATACCTATATTTTGTGGGACAATTAATCAAATTTCGAGGCAAGTCAAGCTGAATAAATTCGTAAAGTGACTGCATCTATGCGGTACTGTGTTGCATCGGATGGATGTTTAAATATTATTTTGAAGTCTGAAAGCTGGCGTGTAAGTGAATAAGCAATATTCTCGAAAACTGGTTGCACCTTTATTAACTCAGTGCCTAGTAGGCTTGATAAATTTGACATCAAACCACTGGCACTTTTTGGAGAGTAAGAAAAATGTATGCATAAAACTACTGTCTACCTCCGTGAAATTTGGCAGGTCACTGGCCATTGGCATTTTATATTTCTTATGCTGAGTCTCTAGAATAAAGTGTACATCTCCATGGGCAACGATGTCACCAAAATTCAACTGGCCTCATTGTTCAGTAGTAGACGAACTGTTTTTTTAGGAGCGCTTTATTGTGCACGTCATTTTGTCGAGAAGAATCCAAAGAGAGGCCTATGTAATGTATACAATAACGAATTCTAACGGAATGCTCAAAGCCAGACGCTATTGATCACAAGTCAGACAGAGCGGTTTCATATCTGTGATTTACAGTTTGGTCATGCAAAACTGACCTGATGTGTGTGACGATTTGAGAAGTAAACCAGCAGATATACGGAATGGGTATATTCAGATAGCTGATGGTTTGCTGGGCTCAAAAGCTTGCTGGAAAAACTTTAGATACTGGGCTTTCAAGGTGCGTGATAACATGCTTAATATAGAATACCTTAATGCTTAGAGCCAGTCAACTCGTGTGACCACGTGATGTGGATCCCGTGATTGAAGGATGAGCGGCGCTATATCCTGCTGATCAGCCACTCGTGACCGAACGGTTAGGTGTTCAAACTACTAGCATGGAGGTCGCGGGTTCGAGACTCCTCGGAGTTTCGTGAGATGCGCACTGCTGATGATTCCCAATAAGGATGAAACAGCTGTACAGTGCTTCTCGGCTTTTCAGCATAAATTAGCTTCACATACAGGACGAAATCTCCACACACAAAACAATCCCAAATCTCCTCACACTACCAACAATGCTTAGGTATGCTTTCAAGAGACATTGGTGCAAATCGAACGAATGTTTTCTTATGTGTGTTTGTTATATTGAATAGACATTTGGAGCATATGAGGATACGACTTGTAATCTCAACGAGACCTATTAATGTATCTTGACAAGAGAATAAGATACGATTTTGGAGACTGACGTAAAAAGTGCCAATTTTACTTTTGAAATTTGTTCTCAACATGTTTGAGAAAGACACTCTCCTACTTTATGTTTCAAGAAAAATGCAGCGAGCATTATGATGTAAAATTACTGGTTTCGTGAATTGTTTTCTTGAGAATCAGCTGATCACTGATGCTTTTCAACGATCAGCTGATTTTCCCCGTACTTGGAGCGCTACTTTTTCAACCTTTATGTTTCCTGTCACACGTGGTAAAATGTCCGCGTTGATTCGAAAGTGATATTTTTAAATTAACTGGATGAAGTAGGTGGGAGTTGTGCAGGTATTCTGTTGTCCACATCAGAAAGACCAGTATAATGCGCATTATTTAGGACCCTTGAGCACATCGCAGTAGAAAATGTTCGCTTTATATCATTTTCGGCTGTTCTATTATTCTATTTTTATTATTCTATTTTGTTATTCTGTTTCCTAGAGAGCACTTTTATAATGCAGAAAGAATGGAACAACCACGCATTTGATTGTTTGCATCTTTCTACATGTCGTAAGGTTATATCGCAATGGCGATATCTCACTGTCATGACCAATAAATACTTGCATCGCCAAGCATCCCCGTATTAGCAAAAGTAAAAATGTAGTCGACCGTTTGAAGCACGAGTGACGATTGTCCAAATCTGATATTCTGCTACGTTAATGGAGCCGTTACATTACATCAGCGGTGGCAGTGCACCAGGCTGTCTCATCTCACGTTCGAATCCGGAAAAAGAATCATGCTCAATGCAGGAAACGCAGTATACGATACAAGAAATCAGAACAACGGAAGATACGTAGAATATGCCGAAATCTATCTACCATTCAGAAGTTGCAAAACTGTAGTTGCAATGTAGTATATCTATAAACGCATATTGTGTGTGGAAGGATAATGACATTGGACGAAATTTTAACATGTTGTTGATAAAGACTTTGGCGAGCTGGATATAGGGAATGCACTTTTTCAGATCAATATTCCGATGGGACGCATAGACAGTAAACCTTCATGTAGACCTACTTAGTTATTTTTGAAAGACTGTCATTTGCAAACCAATTTGGTTTCTGCGGGAAACTCACCTGGAACCCGGCTGAATGTTTTCTTAAGTTATTTTCATATTCATGCATAAGCTTCTCTTCGGGAAACACTGTTGATGCACTAGCGAATAAACAGCGAGCGTGGTCTACTTTGACTTCCTGAATCTGAAGGGGAAAAGTGCGGACTTCTGGTTAGATGCACTGAAAGTGAGAGCATTTTCTGTCATGTGCTCTAGAACGTAAAGGATGAATGAAAATTTCCAGGTTGATTCACTAACGAATAAACAGCGAGCGTGGTCTAATTTGACTTCCCGAATCTGAAGGGGAAAAGTGCGGACTTCAGCTTAGATGCACTGAAGGTGGGAGCATTTTCTGTCTTATGCTTTAGAACGTAAAGGATGAATGAAAATTTCCAGGCGGTTGGGTTTTCTTCAGTATTACTGATTGTGTTCGCACCAGATTCGAGGAATACCCTGAAGTCATTTTCTCAAAACTCCGAAGGTTTTTAACGTCCCCAGTGCTCAACGACAACGTTTCTGACCCAGAAAATAATAGGGAGTGCACTTCGACATTGTGAACTCGTCTCTTAACAGGTGAGCTAATGTCGCGCCTACGCACTAGGTAGTGCAGGTCCATTAGGGCTGCCCTGATCTCCTGTATCCAAATAAATACATTGTGTTCTTGACCATAAAACTGATAAAGCAGAAGAAGAGAGGTGACAGAAGACAGCCTTGCCTGAGTCCACTTCATATATTGAGCTCAGGTAAAAGCTTCCGGTTAGCCTTCCCGAAACCGCCAGCGCCGGCACACAGCTAATAATGGATTCAAGAATTTTTCGAGGATACCTTTATTCCATAGACACTGTCATGATGCCTGATGGTTCCCAGTCACAGGCGCCCTTCATGTCAAAGGAGACCACAATTGTTGGTCGCCTGAGACTGTGTGGCTCAGATTCTCTCAGAGCTTGCAAATGTGGTCAATAAATCTCTTTATGGGATTGAATCTAGCATGGTTTTTACCTATCTCGCTCCCTGTGTCCAATAAACCTTCAAGGTCCAAGAACGGAGAGCCGCTTCGATGCTACAGCTACCATGGTGGTTTTCACACAGTTTTTGTGCACCGCTTTTTGAGTTCAGAGTTAATCATGGACAGCTTACTTCTTCAGGCATTTTCTCTTCACCATCAATAGCACCAAGAAGTTATGTTAGATAGGTAACCGGGCGTTCCGCATTTTTGTTGAAGAAGGCTGGATGCCGACCGTCCGGTCCCGGTGGCTGCCCTCTTTTCAGTGTGGATATTTCGTACTTTATTTTTTCCCTTGAAAGAAAAATACGATTTGCTTCCCATTCATTCGCACGCATTCCCTCCGGACGAGGTCAGCCAGACTGTTCCTGAAGTTACCTGGTCCCTCTTTCCATTGGACATTCTTGGAAGCTCTCTTATTGTTTCACTGACCTCTGCTTTTGTTCCGTTGAGTGAGTTGCTTCGTATTCTCTTTGTCGAAATTCTTCCCCATCTGTTGCGTTTTTTTCTTCACCAAATCTCCCGGTCTTGATTGCGTCAGAGAAGTTAGACAGACAGTAGTGGACGTCGGTAGTATAGCTTCTTCCACATTTTGACATGTTTCATCCGTGTTCTGGCAACAAGCACAGCAGAGGTTCAGAGTAGGCACAGAATAGTTGAGCTGGCTGAGATAGATACTGCTGAGCTGTGGCAGTTTCTCGAAGATCGTGGTTTGACAAGCTTCTTGCTGACATGTGATGGGCTGGAGGAGTGCCAGTTATCAGCCGTGTCTACATTATGGCGTCATCGGAAACAAGTTGTGCGCTCCAGAAAGAATGTCAGCCTTGAAATTTGATTTTCCATCGGTGGCTGTTATTTGTGTGATTCAACTCAGTTCATGTTCTGTTGAATTTTCTACCCACCAGATTGTAAGATTCGAGCTGTGTATGTTAAAAATTCGCACTGACTAGAAACGGTTAATGAGCTTGCTTTGAATCTCAGGACGATTACGTTGCAGACCATAACTAACCTTTTTATGAACCCTTTTCATTATCACACGTGGTGTTATCCAAGTGTTCTAGTCAGTTCCGATTAAGTCCGTAAATTACATACTCTCACAAGCCTGATGCACTGATACTACGGGCGCCCCTTGTCCCATGGATCAAATTTGTCTTTCTCACTAAAATATTAGGGTTGAATTCGAACTTCAGCTTGAGCTGCCAACTCACCCGCCTCTTATAAGCGTGTATTGCAACAGTGACACTCATTGCACACCCACCAGTTTTGTCAAAACAAGTAGTAAAAAATGGAAAGTTGCTGCTGAAGACTAGCATATACAAGATATTCTGCTAAGGTGCTTCTCATGTTTACGCAAACGAGTGAAACAACGTCTCGTTTCGGTAAAATCCCGCACTCTGTTTTGAACTTTTCAGTAAGCGTTTCCATCCGTTAAATGTACTTTTTAAACACATTCAAAACTGGTTGGTTTAAGCTGGAAAACGCTTTCAACTATCTGGTTATACATGGAAACGGATGGCTGCCCAGGTGTTCCACATAGTAGGGCACTTCACATCCACGCAACACGCAACATCCCATTTTCCCGTCTGCCTACCGTAGAAGAACGAATTTTTTCAGAAATCCAGTGGACAAACGAATTTGGTGATATGCGTTACCATGGTGAACGAATGATTGAAACTGAAAAGACGCGCATAGAACAGTATGTTGCACTCAAAAAAACGTTCCGCCGCTAAGCACCACATGACAAAATTGTTTCAATTTATACAGACCAGCCTTTGTTCAGAATTCCTCAGTTTTACTCAGCCGACATGATACTCACTATTAATCAAAATTTCTAAGCACTGAGAACTAAATGTCAAATAAAGTGTTAATGATATCCACTACAGTAGTGCGTGCATACATTTGGGAACATCCACTGATTCACTAAAATACATGTAGATCATTGAATGCACAGTGTCATGAACTAAGCATGCTATAACTTTCTTTGATTCACGGTGTTCTCAGATTCGCAACAAAATATGAGCTTTGCTTGCGAATTCCCGCCGATGTAGATGAACTAACTGAAAGGTTAGCAGTAATATTCAGTCGAAAAGGTGCTTTATTTTATATTCGAAAAGCGATTAATAGCTGTTCCCTCTTGTTCATGGATTTTGTAAAACTTCCTACGAACGTGCTACCTTTAGCACAAGTTTTCCATCTGTGCGCACGTGTATATAAGCATCCAAAACAGCATCAAGAACAACACAGCCCCCCAACAACACTGACTTGATGTGTAAATGAGTGTTCATATCTATACACGTCCCGTTAGGCGTTGATATATAACATACGTCTGGTGCAACTTAGAGTTCTCGCCAGTTCCACTCGATCGGCTCCAGCGAGAATGAAGCCCAAACTGGGTTGTTCAGAGTTGTGATTGACCTCGAAAGTGATGTAATGCAAATGCTAATGGTGATTCCCTTATGCGACTTCCAAAACGGACCAGAGGTTCATGTCTAAACAGCATTCAAGTGTGTGTTTTCAGCATGTACTTAGGCTTCTCAGCTCACGAGCTACCAGTCCCCATTTTCCTCTCTAAAATGTACAATACAGCTATTTTGTATCTAGACAAAATATACCTCCGATTCAGCACAAGGCCAATTACTGGTTTTCTTTTCACATCTCAAACGCTGGTAGCTGGGCTCGTTTCTCAAGCAACACAGATATAAAGGAGTAGGATTTCAATGTAATCAATGAGATATTGTCAAGCATGGGACATCATATCGTAGGTTGCCTCCCTGAAGGAAAGATACATGCCTGTGTACGTCATCAGTAGGCGTCTGAACACAGGTGGACCCCATGTTAGTTATCAGCTCTATAGGTGTTGGGATATTTTGACAGGGCTAGATCAAATTTTTGTTGTCCCCCAACTGCTATGAAGAAATGAGAGAGAACGTTCAAGTCATCAGGGAATTTTAAAACGATTCAATTTGCATTGCTTAAGGTGCTGTTGTTTTGAGCATTTGATCCAAAATACTCGCTGGCCAGCGAAAACCCACGAACTTGTAGTGATTCTTGATGGTCTTCTGAACAACACTGGATACTGTTATCGTGGTATTCTTTTCTAAATTTAAGTTACCCGTTCTCGGTTAACGAAAAGGGGTAAACTTGGATCTTCACTGTTAGGCGCTAACAAAACATTTTTGCCCCTCCTTGCCTGCCCTGCGGCTAAAGTGGTACTACAACCCAGTTGAAACTCGACTGTATCTGCATGCAAGTCTATCACATGAGCTTATGTGTGTCTCTTGCTCTCTCTCTCTCTCTATTGCAGGTACCATGGTCGAGCCACCACGAGCCCCCAACACGAAAGAGTAGCCGCTTGTACACCTCCCTGACTGACCTTGACCTAGCTTTTGTACCCCTGACTTCTGGTTTCGTTTTCGGTTGAATACACGTGTATTTTTGCCACGCTCCGGTCTTCTTTCCTGTCTCACCCGACCTGTGCAAAGGTGTGCTGTGTGTACCGTGTGGATTCATTAATACCAGTCCGTATATTCGCACATTTCAGAACCGACGTGTGCCGTCACTACATCTCGAACGTCGACTACAGCTGACTTCCTGAAGTCCCACGCTACAGTACCGTCTGAAACAGAAGCCCCGTGATGCCTGTCTGGCCGCAACTGAGCCTCGAGGTGGTTTCTTATCCACAGATTGGCAAAGATGTATGGGATTTCTACAGAAGCGTTTTGTTAGAACTATGGGATAGAATCCACAAGAGCCCAGCCCATCCGAAGTGGCTGTTTACACAGGCCGGTTAGCTCCTTCCAAATATGTAATGGCACCGTAGACCTGGGATGGTCGAAATTACTTATTTTCCCAGTACATTCAAAAGTGGCACAATGTAAAGGACTTTTACACAAAATTTACCGTTAATAAGCGCATTGGTATGGCACTGTGAACGCGCAGTTTTCAGTCTCCTCGTCTTCCATGTGCCCCAAAGGGAAACTGTTCGGAAAACTGGTTGACTGCAGAATTGAGCAAATGTGTTCTCATGGTTGAAGAACGCACAATTTAGGCCAACTAATCAAATGCTTTTTCCGGTGACAAAATGTTTGGCTCACTTTGCCCTACGTAACACCCTCAGTCTGTCGAGACCATCTGATTCCATTCGATAACCTTGCTACTCATAAGTAGACGACAAAAAGTTTTATCGGGAGTCGCTGGAGGAGACTGTTAAGTTCGCCCATTTTCGGTGCTTTCGTAGTTTTGTGAACACCGCATCAACACCAAAAAGTTGCGCTCACAATTTTCAAAGCCTCGAATAAGACATGGACAGATGTCCACATTTAGTATGGGGTCTCGAGAAAAGGAGTTTCAGAAGTGACCTTGACTTACCTGTAACCTATGTGGTGGGTAGACACTGGGAGACACCAGGCTTACTGTGTTTTTATAGGTGGAGAGCCCTTCTTGGTATGGTCCACACCAAACTATTCGCAATGTCATTCTGTTGCATTTGGGCTGTTCGAGATCTCGAACTTTTGTTCAGGCGTATTTACTTATCTCTGCTTCAATGTTTGTGAAATTCCTAACATGATCCGATTGCAGAATGCGCGAGAAGCGTTTCTGGAATACTGTCCGACATAAGTGTTTCCCGTGTTCCCAGTTGAATCCGGAAGCAGAATTCCAAGCTTTGGATTTCCGTTTGATCTGATGTGGAACCACATTCCAAGGGAATCCATAAAACAAAGTCCTGTGCTATTGAATTCGCGCTCTTCCTGCTCAAATAACCCCCATGTCAGCCCACAAGATATTTTGTCGTAATAGTGAAAAACTTCAGGGCCGGGTTTTAGGTATTTCAAGAGGAGAAATATCTGAATTGAAATTTGCTCTCATTTAATGAGTCGACTGCAATTCACCCTCGTTCATGTGTTGCTCTATGTAGGACCAAAATATTTGGTCACCACCGAGATGATTCAAGCCGACCGCATTCATGTATGGTCACGTGATTATAAAATCAACTACTCTCAAGTTCTTCCAAAGCATAAAAACACCATAAACAAGAGGTTCATCTGGGTTCCAGGTAAGTCTCTCGTCAAAACTAAGTGAGTATGCAGTTGAGTGTATTTCGCTGCTTTTCCAAAGCTCTTCGATAGTCCATGAACGTTTCTACTCGTCAAAGGGTCCACCAGGTAGGCGAATTCAGCACGTTTCCGTTAATCTTATGTTCTACGTAAACAAATGTTATGCCGTTTATGGAACATATCTAAAAATATCGGCATCTGTGGAGCATTTTCACGTAAAGAATATCATGAAAGAGAGATTCTGTTGGGATTCGAATGTCTCCAGCTACAGTCCGTTGCGTAATCCATTTTACATTTCTAGTCACTATGCTTCATAAAATTGAGCGAAAACTAAAATCTTCTTGAGGAATACACAGGTATTACGCGGAAAGGAATGTTGTACTTTCCGTACTTCCGTGCGCCGTGCGTCTAAAGACGTAACCATTCGGAAATTTGGTGTGCGACTGAAGAAAGTTACTATGGTGATCAAAGGACCGGGGGTGAAAATTCGCGTGCAACAACAGTGTGTTCTGATGAAAAAGCAATTTCGGCTCATTACGAATCACATGATGCAAGCTGTTTCAACGCCCAGATTGCTGAAGTTTTATTCTGTAAACACGTCAGTCACTGGTAGCCAAGTGTCTATTCTAATTTGGAACAAGCTCTTGAATTCAAGCTACTGAGATTGCCACCCTAACAGTTTCACATATTTCAGTGACTTTCAAAATGTCAGAAGACGCCCAATTCATAATTAAGTTACGAAAGGAACAAGCTTTAGGTCAGCATTGAATCTCCCTGTTTTGAGTTGCGCAATGTGGAACAGTATGGGTTAGTGAGTTATCGATGGGATTTGTGGAATAGTTCGTTGAACGTTTAAACGAAACTAACAGCCCAATTTGTTGTATCAGATTTGTAAATAATTCAATAGACATTATAAATTGTCCTTTAGTTTCACAATAGCCTACTATGAATTGGGTAATCTTAGAAACCGTTTTCCACCCAATGAATACCTATATACAATGAACCATCATACTCGAATGAAGCATAGGCAAAATCGTCCAGGTGAGCAAGCGGCTCTCAGCTCAAATTCTGAAGCCAGAAATGACTCACGTGATAGTGAACAACATCAAATAGTGTCGTACAATTTGGATGTTTCAGCATAATCGAAATATGCACTTGAATGTCACTAAATCCTGCGGCTTCTCAGAAAGGATAGAGAGCGTCACAGCGTGAGCAGCTTAAATGATTTTGAAAAGAGTTTATTTCACATATAGTTCAAAATAATCTTTCATATGGTAGTGTAATTTTGGATGTAGTGGTGACAGTAACGAAGCAAAAACGTTGTAACTATCCACTCTCATTCCAAAGATTGCCGATCGGAATTGACATCATCCCGGACACCGATGGTGAACATATTAGACCATTGTATATCCAGAAGGAATAAAGTAATCTGATGATGCCTGAAAATATCTTCAAAGTGAAACCACACCCCATGGAACTTTGATACTCCCTGGTGGTGGCGTCTTCGCACAGTATTATTCCAATAATTGTTGAGTCTCTGCATGATGTTCAATCATGAAGTTTCTGTAGCAAAAGTGCGTAGAACAACAGCCAAAAGCCCCATAAGATTTACAGAAGACAAACCCGCATTTGTGAAGCCCAGTTTTTTACATGGAAGCTCCAAAGGAACTTCAGCGAGAAAAAACATTTTTTCAAAGTGTCCCCATAAGATTTACAGAAGACAAACCCATGTTTGTGAAGCCCAGCTTTTTACATGGAAGTTCCAAAGGAATTTCAGCGAGAAAAAACATTTTTTCAAAGTGTCTAAAGTTCAGAGCAAACAAACGACAATCCTTTGTGTCTGCAATGCCGATCCTCAGTGCTCGTGATCTCACTGTGGAAGTTCGCTTTGCCTTATGTCTCCTGGCTGCTCGCTTCTTTTTTTACTTTCATATACACATCTCCGATGTCCAATTTCTGTTGTCAAACCTTGGGGTATCTGCCTGCAAGATCGGCTGGTCAGCCTGGCTTGCTTTCGGACGCACTCTGAGGAGTAAAACAGACCTGAAGCACTGCATTCTGATTCATTCTAAGTTCAATATTTTCATCACTACACGAAGGACGAAAACACTTTGATACAAAGTCCCTTACTTGCAGACACTAATTAAGCAGTCAAAAGTTGGACTGGAAAGTAAACGTCTCATACGCACTAGTTAAAAAAAACGAACATTCTCACGTGTCTTCCTGAACTCCCATAGATATTCATTGACGATCACACAGTTATAAACGTACATTGTAAAGCACTTTCACAAGTTCCGTGATAAACTTCACCGTTTATTATATGCCGGGCGGAGCTTCGGCACGACCATAGACTACTCGGATGTCTCATCAGTAGTATACGCCGTTACACCAGTATTCAAATCCATGACTAGGACAGGTAAACTGATCACGAAATCCCGGGCATAAAGTGCGCCATCTTCAGTCTCACTCTCATTGTGGATTTTTTCGGAAATTCGGTAGTAAGACACTGTACCACATTTCTCGTTGTCTTACTTTAAAATACCAAAGTTGTCTAGTCTGCGTTATATTTGATGATGTCTAAGTGCTTTGTGTCAAAAATGCTCACGTGAGATTTTGTCTGTGAAGTAAGTTACTGAGTGGTTAGGACTCGGTAAACTGACTGTAACGATACGATTATACAATCTCTGAACTCTATCCTGTCGGATTCGGCCCGCTTATGTGGGTCACCTGTTGAACATCGACGGACTTCGTCTGAACAACAACATACGACCAGCAAATTAGGCAGCTCCAACTCGAGCAGAAGCCAAGGTGGATGATTTAGGACTCATCCCAGAACTATTTTGCATGGATGTCCCTGCACGGTACGATATCTACGGGGTTTTCTAGTCATAAGGCCTTGGTTAATTACACTTTGTTGATTTCGTCCTGTGTTTCCTAGGTTTGCTGACGGAGCAAACGTTGTGATGGTCCCCATAAACAGGTTCATGCAGTGATAGTGTGGTTTAAGCCATCATTAGCACTGGATTACCATTATTATTAGTGGTAGTCTTACCCTGGAACACGGTAATCTTAGAAATCTATACACTAGGTGCGAGAAAAAAGTGTGTAAGGAACAGCGCACAAGCTAATCTCTCCGCTAGAACCAACTGGCGAACTGCATGGTCAATAAATTCAATCTTCAGAGGCATCACTGATTGAATAAATCGATTGAGCCAGCGACGAAGCGTTTGTGTTACCGGAAATAACCATGTGATCATGTAAACATTGGTAATCAGAACGTAGGCTATACCTGACTTGGATTAACAGAATATTCACCACAAAGACGCCTGATTCCAGTGAAGTACACAGAGAGTCAGTAAGGTTTGATACACAATGGTTTGCATTACTCAGAAATTCGCACTGCTACTCCGTCAAAATAAGAGACTCGAAACGCGAAAAACTGAGAAACTACTGGAACGTTGAGATCCAAAGTGAACTGCAGTGGATGTATGAATTAGTGGTAATTAGTCCGATTATATGAGCTATCTAAGCTTATCTTTATGCGGTAGCATGTACAGTAAGTGTTTTTTCGTCTGATTAAGTCAACTTCGTGTTACAATCCCAACAGAATAGGCTGTCATAGTACCTTCAGTGGTAATTAAGCCGAGGTGTTCCGAAGTCAATCAGAAGAGCCAGATATCTCGAAGGAAACACAACATATCAAGATACGTTAGTCGGCTCGCGGTGCTACACAGGTGTTTATTCAGGTCAGTGGTCTGAGAAGGCTATAAGTTTAAACGTGCTCACTAACCACTGGACAATTTTACCACTGACTCACCCTTTGGCCATTCATTGTACAAAGAGTTCTCAAAAACTGCTAAGTGGTAAGAGCTGCCGGCTAATGAAAAACGAAAATGTATCGATCATATCTAAGGTAACCTAGCTACTGAGCAACTCATGGGTAGTTTTTCTCGTACGTTGACTCATTAAAAAGCCACATTTCTTCCTCGTCTAAAATCTTCTCGAGGAAGTGAACTATTTTACACGATTAATTCCAATAATCTATCTTGTCGGAATCGTCTGTTCCAGAAGATGCCAACGACGACTGGGTCTTAAATTTGCCAAGCAGATCAGTCTGTATCTATCTTCCCGCCGGTTGCCAACACATGTGTTCGGTTGCGTAACATCTCTCACGAAGTCTTTGTGAATCACTGAATTTTCACAAGCCGCAAGGTTGCAGCTCGATACATATTCCCTTGTTCCCATCCAAGACGCCAAAGTCCACCACGTGCATTTCATTGATTCTGAGATTCATGATACTGTGGAACGCATCACAAACGTCATTCTTATCGTCACAATCTCCCGCATTCTGGCACGTAAGTGACTGATTTCAAAAGCGTACGGAGTGAGGAGCGAGAATGCATGGATTGGAGGGAGCATTCTTTGACGAAGGGGAATACACGAGCAGAGTTTTGCAAAAATGAGTAAGATACGTCAAAGATACGTCATTTCGATTTTTTTTCTGAGTAGGAAATCGAAACTGATGGTGTACTCATGGACAGCCAAGTTTGCCAAGGCAGTGAATTCCTGAGTGACGGTGAAAAAATATGGAAAACCAATAGTTTTTGTAGTTTTACGAATTTAGTTCATCGTTAATGGGCATTTGGGACACGCGCAGAATATTTAGCACGAATTCGGGATGATCCACCTACGGCTACTGTTTCGATGAAACTTCTCCATTATTGCCTAATGGCATCCACTGCTTTCAGTGATCTGTCTAACGATTAGAAACCATCGCCGTGTTTTCAAAGATAGTGCGTTACGAGTATTTTGGCCCTTCCAGACTCCAGCCCCACATCTTCGTTTTCGTTTGCATTTTGGGTGGGCAACGGCCACTTTCCATTGAATAGATTGGGAGAAGTCGCCACTTCTCACTACCTAAATGAATTGCTGTAAGGCTTGTCTGAATCCAACTAGAGGCGATAAGGCTCTCCCGTTATGATAGGCTCATTGTTGTCACGGTCGTGTTCATCTCCCTCAAGATAGGGATTTGGCTTAGTTTTTTCCCGAATACTACATTAAAGCACTATTTTAATTTAATTTAATTAATTATCCACATATTAAATTTATTTCTGTCGTGGCTATCCCTTTTGGTGGGGCGTGAATAACATATGGAATGTTTTTGCTTTGTACTTGGTTAGAAAACAGCCAGCTACCGTCCATTGTTTTCGGAAGCATTGGTTTGCTTGTCAGGTTTTCAATCTTATAGGTTTGGCCTACCCAGACGCTAAGCAGACTTTGTATATAGCTGTTCAATATACGAGTGTGAATAGCACAAGTTGACACATTAGCCCACAGTCCAACTGAATGGTTTCACACTGAACGTACAGGATTCATACTAGCCACCTGCATAAGAGTTATTAATATGAATTTGACTTTGATTTCTTGATTACTGGTCGATTTCCTCAAGACTTTATTCATATTTTCGCTCCGCGGTATATTTTAACGGAACCGCTTCTGAAGTGATCCATTGTTCTTCAGCGTTTTACCGGTAACTTTGAGACAATCAAGGAGGATACTATAAGTGTGCTGCCACTTCCTGGAACAAGTAATCCCATTTGTAATGTGGAAAAAACACTTCGTTTGGTTCTGAAACAACAGGTTTTTCTTGAGTTTAAGTTATAACGGCACAACTTTCGTGGCCCAATACGGATGAAACAGCTGCACAATGCATCTCGGCTTTTCAGCATAGATTGGCTTCACTTACAGGACGAAATCTCCACACGCAAAAATCCCAAATCTCCTCACACGGCCAACAATATATAAGTAGCTCAGTGGAAGAATAAACCTCACCTGATAAGTGAAACTTTTATCTGAGATGTCGTTGCTCGAGGAGCCAGTCAACACCGCGTGATGTGGACCCCGTGATTGAAGGATGAGCAGCACTATATCCTGTCTAAGTGCGAGTTAATCACATTGCTAATCAGCCGCTCGTGGCCGAACGGTTAAGTGTACAAACGTCTGGCCAGGAGGTCGCGGGCTCGAGACTCTCCGAAGTTTCATGAGATGCGCACTGCTGATGATTCCCAATAAGGTTGAAACAGCTGTACAGTGCTTCTCGGCTTTTCAGCATAGATTGGCTTCACTTACAGGACGAAATCTCCACCTGCTTCTAAAGAAGTTAATTCCTCTTGAAGAGGTACAATGCTACAACTAGGTATCTATAAGCTTAACAGCAGCAAGGAGTTTACATTTGCCCGGTACTTCACAATGTTTAAGACAGCATGAGGAGATTCCCAACGATGTATCCATCCTCTTGTAGTTGATAGATATAAAACCAAAATATGTACGTTAACTTTAGCGACTAAACTTGACCTTCAGAAAGTTCGACAACTTTGGTCCATAATATCAATATATTTCGATAAAATGCATGTTTAATCAGAAAAACAGTTTGAGGATGTATAGCTTTTTGGTGCAATCCTTGCAAAAATATTACTTCTAACGCGCCCGGAAAGTAGTTTAAGTGGGAACTATCTGCAGCCTAGCTGGATTCTGACAAAACTCTAGAACAGGTCCGGTAACTCTTCGTTGCGCAATCACAGATGTAAAAAAGCAATTCGTCTACGGAAAAGGCACAGCAGTTACACAACAGGCAATTGGATTTTAGGCAAACTGTCGGGTTTGTGGGTAGATAGGCGAGTGAGTGAGTGGATGCATGAATGAAATTCCATAACACATCAGTCCTGTCCGTCATGCCTGGTGTATTTCCGCGAACAGTTCACGTCCTTGTACTTGGCAGACTAAAACGAAAAAAGAAGGATTAGTACATGTATAGGTGAAACTGAATATTGGATTAGAGTAGATTGAATTTTTCGGAGACTGATCATTAGAAGATCAACTCTGGTCAACCCGTTCACGTCAACACATTCGAAAAGGCTCGTACATAGATAACAAGGAGGTAGAAGGTGCTTTCGGTTTGCATAAATCAAATCTCAGGCATTTGTGTCCGACTTGTTTTGTCCACCGCATGCTTGGGACCAATAATGTTCTCCGCGGTTTACGCGTACTCCGATAAAACAATCCTATCAATTGCTATAACCTGAATGGGTCAGCAACAGTTGTCGCGTTACACGTAATTGTTACAAGTGAAATAACCCCTTCTTTTAAATCCCATTTTTGAATTGACCAAGACAAAATAGTCACTACGCTGGTGTTTTCTAAGCTTTTTTCCTATAAGTTACTGTTGTTCTTGTGGTTGTAGCTAAATTAAAGAATCAACGAAGCCTTTATTCCTCCACTTAGCATGCAACCCAAACAAGTGACACGCTGAAGCGGGTGTCATCATTCTGTTTCCTCCCAGTCCTGAAGAAAGGCGTTCTTTACAAGGTCTGTCTTTTCTCTTTAAAGCGCAAAGGCACATGGGTCAAAACATTATGGATAGCCAATAGCAATATTCTAACCGTAAACTGATTCGCCAACAAGCTCCCCTGGTAGAATTTCAGCTGAATCATTCCGACTCGTCAGTTTCATCTTGAAGATTGTCAGCATTTATAAGAGAATTTTCGGGCATCCTTATGCGCATTTATTTGAAAGACGTTTAGCTAATCAAAGATGACCTAGTATCCTGTCTAAAGAAAGATCTCGTTCTGAATAAGTTGCGAAGGATTGTCCTGAATGATGATGGATAATAGCCAAGGCTGTACCGCATCTTCCAAATGAGTAAAGAGATTCACGAGTTTTACACTTTAACCAATGAAACGACATCTACTGTGTGCAATACATCCTCACGTATCACGGTTTTCTTTCATTCTCCACTTCTTCCGCAATTCAGAAAACTCGAAATTTCATTGATTCTGTTTATTCATTTGCTTTTCATGCCAGCAACTCACAAGGTATCGTGTGAAGCGTTACGAGGATGTTAAAAGTCGCGATGTTTAATTCGGCGGTGCAGTTTGTTGCTGGTTGTGAGTTGCACTCGATTTACAGCATGCTCACAGACTCAAACAATCATAGTCAGAAGGCGTAACATCAACGCGTTCGTTCGCACTCATTAAAGAGTTAGTTCTGCCGTCTAATTGATAGTCAAAATAGCCGTTAGTCATCATTGTGGCTGACAAACAAAGGAAATAATAGCTCACTCAGAGGGTTGTAGGAAACCGACATTCACCTGAACCCAAATGTCGCATTGAAACAAAACTTCCTTCTAGTCAGCCACTTCGGGTGAGGTCTCATCGAGATAACAGACAATTTCAGACAGTCTGAAACCTAAGTTGTGGAGGGAAAGCTTCGATGGGTACTTCAAGTATGAAACATTTCCTCATACTGGGCTACAGTCTCATAGTTGCTCAGATTATTCTCCAGAGTCCACTGCATTTGAAATGCCCAAAGATGGCGTAGGGTTCATCGTCGAAGCAGGTAACATAGGTACAAGGTCAAGTAACTTTGGAACAGATTGTGTATCAGTGATGTTCTGCCCTCTAGACTCATTCTTTTAAGTAAATTCACGAAATCCGCGAAGAATAGTGTGAATTGAGACTTATTTTGATGCCAATCGCTCAGTACGAAGTGAAGAACTTGTTTAGATCCTTCCATTAGGTTACGTGGCGTTTATCTCTTCGCATTTTTCTATGGATACCTCCTTGGCGAGATCGTAGTTCACTATGGTGATGTCTCAATCCCCACTGCTTTGGTGACGATAGGATTGTTGTTTTCGAAAACCGTTTTCTAAACTGTGCCAAAAGAATTACCGTTATAAACCCTCTGATAAATATGTGGAGTACATCCATATTGCCTGTAAATAACTAGACTGGAACTTCTTGTATATGATTGGTGGGAGCAAGTGGGGAGCAAATGTACTAGAACATATAATAGGATTTATGCCCAAAATTCATTCTGTACACAGTAGGGGAATTATCATAGACTTTGTATGCCATGAAGTGCACTTTTTGGCTTTGTAGCGTTTGGAACGCCTTAGGCGTGCGATTTATATGCGCAGAGATCCAGAATGCATGGTAAACTTTTCTAGTTAATGAGGTTTGGAATTCCGATTAGCTTACTTTAAACAGTAGACAAGAAACTCAAAAGCTGCTTTGCATGTAAGACGATAAACCTGGTTAGCTACTTTTAAATTCGGTGTACTGCTGATGAAACAGTATTCAGAGTGACTGTTTGCGGTGACTGTATTTCGAACTACGACCAACGACATAGCATTGGCTGTGGCCCATAAAAACAATCGCATCGGTCTATTCTCACGGTTTAACTGTTTTTATTTCGCTTTTAAAATAAACACAACAACAGCTGTAGCACCCTTTCGGCATCTAGCTACCATGCCACCAAAGGGAAGCACGAGGGCTGGGATACTTCTAACTTCCCCACGCCTAGGCAGGGGAAGTCGAAATGCAGAGGTCAGACCGGAACCACGGACCTTTCGGTCAGTTAGTTCGCGCTCCAACTACTGAACCATCTCCTCCCTGAACAAAAAAATACGGTTTTTGAAATGGTGATGTACTGGTGTGTTTGATCGTATCGGAGACTCACCATGAATATTGTATCCCCAAACACCTCCCGAACGATTTCCAGTGTAGTATGAGGGAGTCGTTGTTTCTCAATTAGTTTGTTTGGGCTGGCAAGTTCAAAAACCGCCTGAAAAAAGAGAATTCAACTGGTGAGTGACCTTTGTGGAGAACGAACGCAGATAACGTTTGAACATCTCATCATACCTAATGAAACATGAGACGGTCATTATGCAGCACAGTTAGTTGAAGAATCCCAAGAACGAGAAAATTGGTTATCTTTCGTTAAAATCAATGTCAGTTAATGTATTTTGGCTCTTGCATACAATGTCGTGTTTAGAGGGATCATGGCATTGTTAGGAACTCGGGGAGTGCGTCTCCCGGATGAAACTCAAGAAAGGTGCAATTACTAGTGGACTGTTGAGGTTTTCGGTAACCTTGTGGGCAGCTTACGATATCAAGATCTTCATACATGCTCACTTTAAATACACGGTTACAGTAAGACTTATTGGTAGCGACCGTTCAGGGGGACAGTCGAAACGGTCTTTCCATGTTGTTACTTGTTGTCGGGGATGTTGTTATCCAATGCTTATTGAGATACTGAACCATCTAAGTTTATAAAGCCCACGTTTATTCCTTACTTCTTACACGCTAGGAGCAGTGACCTGGGGGGATGCTACTACACGCGATCAAGAATGGAATTCGTTCTTCTCCATTCTTTCCGCTTCAAAAGGGCCGATGAAAGCGTTTGTTCCAATGAGGTGGTCGTCGTAAAGTTGGAAGTTGTGGAGGCAGTCCGCCGAAATAATGAACGGCAGGGAAAATCCGCCGAGGAATGTCTGAATATTTCCGAAGAAAGCATCAGACAGGATGACACGAAGGGTCAGCTGTTCAGCGTTTGTCCGGTAATCGTAAATAGGCAAAATGAATGTAGGTCAGGATTATGGAATAAATGTGCGAGCTAATTAGAATGACCTCAACCAATGACAACTGTTGAAAACGGACAGATGGTGATCGCTGGTTATGCACTTAGTAGATTGTATGAAGGGCTTTCTGTCCGCAACGCGCGTGACTCCCGGAAGAGTTCGTCATATATTGGATCTCTAGGCCTTTTTATAAGATATGTTGCAGGAAACAAGGCGAGTTCACCAAAGCTTATGTCGCAATCTGGAAACTCGTCCCACGAAATGTGCAAGAGGTATCTCGCCCGGCTTGGCAAAGCCAAGTCTCATATATAGCCTGCAGCTAGCATCTTGTAAAGCAACGGTTCTAAGGTTTCCGAGATGGGCCGTCCGAGCGGCACATTCTATTACCATGGTTGTGCACAACTTATCTCAGTTATTGGGTGAAAACTTCACACCTGCTCTCTCTATCAATCTTCGCGAGAATGTCTGATTATACTGGGATTTTACTGGACTTAGAATATTGCATAAGTAGCCGCTTATTCCAAGGGATGCGAAAATATCATCACTCTCGTAACTTGAATATTCTTTTTATCGTTGACGCTGTCTTTTCAGGCACCCATTCCTTTCTTTGGCTGAAACAGCATCTGTGGCTTTTCTGAAACTATTTTTCTTAATAAGGATCAGGGTCAAGGTTTGTTCACTAGCTTGATCACGAACCAAAACCCCCTTGCAATCATCGAGGTAGTAGATAGTTATCTTCTTCTGCTGGGCTACCCAGCACTTCTGCGCGTTGGGGTTCTCATGGCGACTCGAAGAGTTCCTCTTCACACCAAAATATTCGGATACCTCACTTGAGCTTTGAAGGGGTGTTTGACCAATATGGTGTCAGTTTGCTCACGTTGTTTGTGGGAACGATACCTATGTTGTATTTCACGGATATCCGTTCGGTAATAGAATGGAGTTCAGTATGCATCTAAATCTCACACGCATGCCGAGAGACTTTGGAAGCAAAGCTCAGTTATCTTCCTTGTTCTTTCAGCTGGCACGCCGAATTAACCGCTTGAGTGCGAGTGCAACCGCTTTGTTCTACATACTGTGACACACTCTGGCAGACGTATTACGAGATCGGTTGTTTAGTTCAGCCATTGTGCTTGAAATATTTATAGGCGACTGCGAGAAAGTGGAAAAACATTCGTGAGGTGCACATGCTATCAAAACCGTGCTTCAGCGTCCGGGAGCTTGCCTAATCAGATTCCAAAAGTGGATACAGATATGTTTGCTCCGGGTCACATGCTTCGCTCGTGACGGCTGACAGGTTTGTGCAAAACTTTTAGCCTAATAGTTGTTTTTGTCTGGTGACGCACATTCCACAGCATGCGATGTTATTATGAAAAGTGCTAAATGTGGTAAGCCGCACGGTCACACCGGGAGAATTTTTATCGTGACAGCATTTTAACTTCTACAGAGTTTTCAACTTTTGAGTGATTCAATGAACTAAATGCCTATGACATGAAAATTCATCCCACACTCTGAGGCTCGAGTTGACTGACCCACTATAAAAAAGACACGTCGGTTTGACTTTACGGATACCGATTACATGCAACAAACGCGTAAGATTTCCTCTCGCGTCCCACATGAAAGTGGGGAGTCTGTGGAATCAACATAGACTGTTAACAAACTCGAGTGAAGTCCCAAAAAAAGGCATACTAAAGCTAGAGGTGAGACGGTCTTTTTCAATTGTTCCAACTACAAACTCCAATGATCCCGTGCATGCCTTGAAGATGGTCGGCAAGGATATTTCTGTTCGATCCACCAAAGAATTCTCCACCTCATTTTCCTCTAAGATGTGTGACTTTCGAAGTTCTCCGCTTCGCCTCTAACATCCTGTATGGTCGAACGTCAAACAAACAAAAATATCTTAATTTGACAAAGGTAGCACACTTGTTGATGGTCACGGCCCTTCTCGTTGAAGGTTGCCCAAAAACACGGGAGCTGGTTTTCACTTTGTTTTAATCTGTGTCCATAGGCTCGGTAGAACTGGACCAAATTGTCGGCATCTCGGTCTTTTTAGCTTTCGAGGTCATGGCTTCGATTTTACTGCTGTTGATTTCCCTATGGTCAGGTGTGGGAAAGATCGCATCTGCGTGTGCACTCAGAAACACTCAATTTAAGAGCTTTCGAAGGAGTTGGCTTAGTTTTATGTTTCTCAAAGCTAAGAATCCTAAGGTGATGACGATCATTTCTGTGCCACTCAACTCAAGGGTGGCCTCAGCAGATATCGGGAAGACCTAGGCGTGTGACTCCCAGACACAATTATTGAAAGTCCTTGAAAGCTTAGAAACATCAAAAACGAGAGATTCAGCTAGGTTCCAGGTGAGTCTCTCGCAAAACCAAATTATTTCGCGAAAGTCCCAAGAATCTATTGATTGTCGATCGTACTTTCATTGATCATCCTATACAGCTTTCACCCCGGTCGAGTAGTGCCGGTTCCATGCTGAACTCACCATCACGAATGTATCCTCGTGATGTGATCATTTAAGGGCCACACAAATGAGCTACTACCAGGGGTTTCAGGCCACCATTAAGTTGAGCTGATAGCGTCGACTAAAAGGTATACCTGAGGATTCACCGCTTCGCTCTTTTATGTCTTATGTTCAGAGGACTAACTCACTAACTAATATGAATGCACACTACATCCAACAACCATCTCGCATAATGTCTAAACATTCCCGTTTATTATTGCTAGATTTACCGTGCCGGGCAAAGCACCAGCTGAAAACTCAGAAACATGCATTTTGCAGGTTTCCGTCCTTTCTGGGGGGGGGGTGTATTCCGAAGAAAATGCTCAAATGCCACAAAATCTCTACAGTATTGTTTGGTCCCAAATACAAAGCGACAGAGAACAGCAACAAAGTATTCCCCACGGGCTGGAGATCCCTGTTTGGGGACGTACTTTGAAGCATTCTTCGGAGGTAATGATGAATCTGTGACTTTCATATGATCTATTTTGAGAGTGACGGTGGTACAGTATACTTTGAAGTTTTTGAAGTCAACTTCACAGCACCTCGATGATGTTTTTCTGTTTGACCAGCTACAGACAGCTACAGAATCCTCGGAATTATGTATTTATTGTTTTGGTGACGATTTCCTTGTCTCAGACAAGGGGTGAAACGATTGCAGGTTTTACACAATCCGCCCACAATAATGTGAACCACCAGACATAAACATCAACGTCTTGGACTGAAACGTTTCCACCCGGACTGCAAACACCTTTCAAGGAAACCAGTTATTAGAACTCAACACTATTCAACAGTATTACTGGACTTTCGTTCAGCAAGTCACCTTGGTTGCAAAAACTGCACGTTCTTGTCTAAATGAGACTTTTGCGCATTTCCTAAAAAGCCCTTCTGAGCCTCAGTGGAGTCACCTAATAGTCTTGATACATTAACAAGATGTAGGACACGACAACTCAGGGTGAATAAGTTTGTATGAACCTTGATGAGAAATTTTAGTACACAAAATGAGAACGTAACCGCAAACTGATTTCACTCATACTGTGGAATAAAATAAGGCTTTTGTATTTTATCTACCATGTTACCAATGGTCCTCAGCTTTTCGCGTGTCTCCATCCTTTGGCGGTAACCAAAAGGTCGATGATCTCCTATAACTTTCAGCTAATCTACTGCCCCGCTAATTGATCATTTATTTATTCGCTCTCAGTGGTACTCCTCATTCCGACCCACTTGATGTCGAACAAGCAAATAGACCTTGTCGGTTTCTGGTGCTGCTTCTCTTCTAGATTTCTCTAAAACGTGCAGGTTGCTAAACAAGTTGAAACGTTTGATGACACATCCGGGTGTGAGCATGTGTCAAATAGAGCACTTTTCTGCAAATGTTGTGTAAGGTAAGCTTAATGGGCGGAACTTTTGAACCTCAGCTTATTCTGTCGTTTGTAGTAACTTCCAGTTAAATACTTTTCACAAAGGCCGCCAAGTATCAGCCTAATGGACCTAGTCACATGACATGGAGATTTTCGTCCTTCAGTTGAGTTTTTCTCATCTAAATGAGTAAAGTGGACAGTGCTGGAATGACCCCATACCAGTGAGCACACTTGCGGGTCCGATACAACTGTTTTGAACTGAGAACATGTTAAATACGCCCATCAAAATCACTTACATTATAGAGTTGTTCGTCAGGCTGTTGAATTTATTCTGGTTCGATCCAAACCACACGGATTAAAATTCACCTACCATCAGTTACAGAAGATCTGGAGGAACTTTACTTCCCTGGGCTAGCTGTATGACGCAGCAGTTACACCTAAGTTCCACTATAAAAACCGAAAAATTTTAAAATTAATAGCTATGAAGCACAACTTTTTGGAGGAAGTTTAATTGCTCAACAAGAATTGAGCGTGCCCTTTTATCTAAAAAACAGTAATTCAAATGAAAAGACTGGACTACCTACGGTAGAGAACTAGGCCAGCCCTGTACACTCAGGTTCAGATAATCATCTCCCAGTAAAAGTTACTATTCATATATATTACTGAATTCTACATAAGCAACCCAGTCTCCGGCGTAATTCGCCGAATATTGGTCATTTCCCTTATTTTCACATTGGGCCTTTGTCTATATCCATGAATTTTCCTAAACTGCTCAGTCGTTGATTATTCCCTTTGGTGAAAAAGTTATTGAAATTCTGGTACGTCTTGTTTGTGTGTGTCAACCTTCGTGGGAAAAAGGATAACTTGTAGCTGGTATGTTCTTGAAATCGGTGGGATGCCGAATAGTTTCAGTTAACTGTAAATAAAAATTCCGATCTTTTGACTAGCGACTAGGACTTTTGTTTTTGTAACGGAGGACGTGAAGAAATTTCAAAACCTAATTCAAGATCAGATTCCATATTTCGTGATCTCAAAGTCATTTGGGATGAATCATTGAAAAAAATGCAGAGGGTTTGTAATTTTAGTTCACCGCAGATATGATTAGGCTTCACAAAGGTGTTGAGTCGATTTTTTTCGCTACTACAAAAAGCTGCCTCAAACCTGATACGCTTTTATTGGCGAACGGATCCAAAGAAGAAAAACCGTGCAGCCTCTATCACAAACAATTACAGTCGACGGTGGAACCAAGTTCCCATCGAGTTACGCTGTGAATGTCACCAGCCTGATTAGAGCTCCGTGCCTACTGCGATCTGGTCGATTGGACAAACAATAAGACCAATAAATCGTTTCTGCTGAAGCTGTCTCCAGAAGTGACCCATGGGTCACACCCTCGTCTCCACTTACTTAATCTTCTGAGCACCTGAACTTCTATATATACGTTTTTCTAAACCAAAAGACAATATAGCGAGAACAGTTCTTTGGCCAAGCAAGCGAACTTCAAATTTTACTAGAAAAAGTCTTCCGCCAATTATATGCCATCTTCCCACACCATGTACTCAAAAGTTCTGGATGGTTCATGGAGCACTGAAAAATTCAGTTGGTGCAGACGGAATACACTACTCATAAGGTTGCTAAAAACTCTTCGACAGCCTACGACTGGCTTTGCCACTCTTGAGACTCATCCGGTGGGCACAGTGCTTAAGTTTCCGTCAATATTATGTCCTTGTTTGTCTCTTGTTTATGATGTCCCTAAGAAACATCATAGAAGCAACATAAACGAGAGATTCAGCTGGGTTCCAGGTGAGGCTCTCGCAAAACCAAATTTGATTGTAACTACGTGCATTGTGCTTAATCAAGTTTTATATACCAAAAGTTAAGCAGTCCGGAAAATGGTTCTAGAATTCTAAATGGACCGTAGGTTAGAAAACCTTACAGCTCTTATTACCCACCCATATTCTCCCCATACCCTCATTCGTCACGATGACAACAAGTATCAGCCTTTCAAAATCAGTCTGCATTTAATAATTTCTCAGTTTATGTTTTTGTCCAGTCAAGTACCAAATTCTTACTTTAGAACAATGCAATGGCCGTTTTTCAGGGTTAATTCAGCTGGTCTTACAGTTCCAAAAGGTTCTCCTTATTCACTGATGCATGAAGTAAGTACCTTCGCAGTTGATTGAAGCCACACGAAGAAGCTACTTTGCTGAATGTCCAAAATAGCAGTCGGTCGAATTCAAAAGGAAATGTTTAGAGATCTTTTGCGCATGCCAAACAAGCCCTTTTGTCTGCACATTCCACTGCACTTCAAAGAGCCCAGTTCTGAGGTGCCATCAAACGTTATTACAGGAAAACTTTATCAAAGCCTTTACTTTCTGGAACAACATGAAAGAAGTTCGACCGAGGTTGAACTCATTTCAATCCCAAACGTTTGGCTTTACTTAACTAATGCGGGGCACGGAGCACCTAACTAAAACAAACCACCTATCAGGCCATAACTCACCGTTACTCTTCGCCCGGTAGCATCGTCATATTCAAACTCCTCGCCAAATTTGAAGGTGTACTTAACTTCACAGAGACTGGACTTATTGATCACAGTCATCTGATCGGGCGCGATGAATTTTATCGTCATGTAGTGATTTGTGGCTGCCGACATTTTCCGAACAGTCCTCCAAATTCCTGTGTCAATCAGTAAAACCAGGCACAAATAGTCGCGAACCTACCGAGACGCTCCAAGAGCGCACCGAAATTCTGGCTCTCCACCAGCATCCAGCTTCCTTCAAATTGAGCCATTTTCAAAGCGGACTGACAAATGTTCGCAGTCTGACTGTTGATGCCTATATATGAATATGTATGGATTTATCTATTGATCTACCACAAGGCGAAAACCGTATAAATTAGCCGTCGAGGACGGCGAATGCGTGTGTATGTCCATCAAATTTTATTGCGCAGGTCAGACCAAATAGCATACACTTGTGCACGAATACGTGTAAAGCCAAACTGTTTCATGTTTTTGATTGTTCGGTTGACAGGAACTGGGCGTGTCTGTCTAGGCCTAAAATGTCGCTAAGATCACGGCTTCGAACATCTAGAGATAGGATACACACGGAGACATTTGTTGACGCCTAAGATGGCAAAACGATCCACCTGACTAAAAAGCAGTAACTCCTCTTCAGGAGTTTCTTCTCGTCCGGTGAACTTTGACTGGATGGAACGAATTTCATTGCAATTTTGTTTCGGGAAAGTAAAAGTATACCTCTTTCGGTTCCAAAGTAGCAGACTTGCTCTCCAAAAAGAAAACACCGCGCTACAATGCCATCTATCTGAATTTACAGTTTAGACAGTGCCTTAGAAGTTCGATGACATAAACAAAGCTGAAGGGTATTTTCTTCATATCCGTAAACTCTTCTTCACCGAACCAAACTCTCCTTGGACAATAGTGCTTGTGCGCGGCAACATTCGTTAGAAAGTGTCAGAGCTGCAGTACAGATTGAACTGGTCAATTACAGGGTGCCGGATATTGCATGCGGCAACTATCATGATTATGATCATTACCAATAGTACCATTTTCATCATGAAGTGCTTTTTGTCTTAGCTTGTAGTTTCTCATCCATTTGTGTAATTGGTAAAAGTGGCTCCTTCACAATGGAAACAGCAAGGAAAGACGAATTTCATACAGGTGTATCGGAAACAGATCTTATGGCACAATCACTTAGGACACCTCAGCTTCCTATTGCTCACTTTCCCGTCTAAATTGCATTGTTTCCACTAGGGGGCAGCATGATCCAGCTAATTTGAGCCACTGACACGAACTGATCAGCTGACCAACAATTCAATATTCCTACCTATGATGTACGGTTTACATATTAACTAGTTTGATTATAAGTAGCCAGTAATCGGGCTTTGGAACCCACAGAGCACCAGAATTCTGAACATTTCCCTCTTGAAATGGCCACTTATGCTAACACAGTCGAAATGTAAGATGCAGCAACGCAAGACAGCTGAGTATAATTAGAGCTCCCATCCATCATCTTTGATTCAGTTGTTATAGTTGAATGTGATGAATTCGTCGCCGTGATGTACTGTCGTGTTCGGTGGTCCTCATTTGATTTTAATAAACCAGATGTCGGACATCGGCGGTTATATAGGCCCATAGCACATCTGCAACATTTACCCCATACTGAAATGAAAATTCTGGGTCATACTTACAGTACTGTTAGCAATACAATTCGAATAGTGAATTTGCTAGTAATGCTATCACGCGGTACGGACGTGCGTATTCTAGGAGGATCGACCCTTTAGGACCCCAGCTTACCCACTGGCCCACCTAAAGATTAACCCAAGCTTCTGGAACACGGTTAAGTTTGTTCTGCCCGATACTATCATACTAAGGATGACAACATCATTGGCCGCAGGGCTGATGAAGTCACTCCGGATTGACTGTTTGCCAATGGGTGGCTCCCGGTAAAAATTGCGTGGCGCTTAGCTGGGGGAATCGGTTGATGACGCTGGCACTCCGAACTGCTCATTTTATGCCGTCATACCTTGATCAGCTGATGGCTTGCAATGAACCTCTACGCGTTTGCCGACCGGCCTTATTCTCCCGGGCTTACACAAATGCCAAGGACTTGAGTAGCGCACCACATTCGATGTTATACCCGGTATAAATTTCGGTTCCTATGGTTGACTTGCTTCCCCGTGACTGAGACTCAAGCGTGTGCAGCCTCGACTGCGAAGGATCAAATACCAGTGACCGGCATCCAACCAAACCGCTCATGTCAAGAAAATGATGAGTGGCCAATTATGTTCGGGTCTGTTTGGCGTCGTGGTTCGTGTTTAACGGATATTCTACTGGTTTCAAGCATTTCAGATGCCATATATTGCTGGAAGTACATCGACCTACGTGCTCACTGAAGCCTTGATGTTATTACGGTTGCAATTAACGGTCGTGTGGATCCCCATGTTTGCAATCTGTAGTCTACGAATATCAGACAAGACTGATTAGCTAACCTGTCCTATCAAAGACATATAACAAAAAAAAAGAAAGGCCGGGGTATGTCTTTCTTCATTATGCAAACTGAATCCTGACCTCTGCAGTCGTATTTCCAGTACCTCAGTAAACAACCTTCAATCTTGGTTATCACCCGGAAAGTCATTGAAAATGGTTGGGATTCGAGGAACGGTTTTTGTCTTCGGTTCAAGTGGTTTCAGAGTCATTGCGTCGGTATGGTACTTCCCTTTTCGGCATAAAGAATGTGCATTCTCAACGTCTCTTGACTCGATTGTTGACGCATTCGCTTGGCACGTTATTGGCTGTGTATAAGTTGTCTGGCTACAGATTTGCTTCACTAAGCTAATACGTAACCAAATACTTTCTACAGACTCAGAATTGTAAAGACAAAAGTTTAAAGCGCATCAGGTTACGATGGCTGACTTCGCATGACCACTAGCAGTCTGCCAAGAGCAGGTTTGCTTTTCACGAGTAAACTTTGCTGTCAAAAAATTCGGAAAGAATTTTAGATGCAGAACTAGATGCAGATACTCCGTTCTTGATTGTTTGTATAAAGTGCTCATTCTTGCAACTTCTTTGCACTCTACAGAGCTGTTTTCTGGTCTTTTTTTGTATGACAGTTAAGAGCCGATTTCCCCGTTATTGTATTTCCACCAATGATGATTCACCACATTCATACAAGTAGTGGATAAATATCGCAAGATAGCCTACCAGAACGTTATTACTTTTGTCCAAGTCTAGGAGCTAAGGCAATGGAATGGGAACGGAAGAAATAGATCCAAATGTTGCCTTGTGCAAAATGTCAGCTCATTAATAGCTAAGTGGCGGCCTCTATCTTGACTACTCTGATATAGCACTCGAGCAGTTTAGAAAACAGGAATGTCACAGTTTACGTCTTACATCCAGGTTGCTCAAAGTTGTTTTGCAAACATAATTTTGTTGTATTCTGCCAAAAGCTATGGAGCGAATGACCTATTTTCAGGAACAAACACGCCTTTTGGGGAGAGATAGTGTCCGTATCGCAGGATTTGAGGGTGATGGGATCCGAAAAAACCCCAGAAGCAACTTTTCCCAAGGAGACCGCCTTTGAAGCGATTGCCGTTGTTTTTATAAGGTATGCTTTCTCTATCTCAAAAAACGTTTTGTCGTATTTTGAATTTGGAAGAAATTGCTTACGCTGAAGTCACCTTCGAGATTTTAGGCCAATATTTTGCAACTAAGTTTGTTTTGAATGGATGCGTCAGTGAAGAGTGAGGGACTGCCTTAGGACACAAGCTCAGTCAGCTACATGCAACAGAGGTAGCGAAAACATAGGGCGTTCTGCGAAAGTACATAGACGAGTATAGTGGTTTTGGAAACGATGCTTGCATCTGCGGTGGCAGTATTGTTGAAGAATCTGAGCGGCGCGAAGAACAACGAGCAGCGTGTCAAACACACAGTCTCGTTTATCAGTGACAGAAAAGTTGGAATCATAAGCGAAGCCAGCAGAGGGATAGAACAGATCCTCATTAGTCTCGAGGATCAAATGAAAGGGGGAACATTCATTAAGTGTTCGTGACTGAACCAAGTAGAAGTACAATCGGCGGCGAGACCTGTCTAGTCGCCTAGAATAAACAGACTTGAAATGACGAGGACGTCTGTTGGTACAAATGGTCGGTAAACCTTCACGTCTAATACAGTATTGAGCAACGTACCTTGATCACATCGGTCATATATCTACCGGCAAAACGCTGACAGAAATGGAAGACAATTCCGGACTACTTATAAGTAGCTGGATGAAAATCTGTGTTTTGTAGCTGCATCAAGTAGAAACGACGTGTTACCGGATGTTTATCCCCCAGAATTGAGACTTCGGCTGGTTGGATTGCTTAGCCCTAGATGCTGAGTCTCAGCACAATGCCGTTAGACGTGTGCTTGAAACATGTGCCCAGAAAGTTGAGCAGGATTTTATGACAAAAATTCAAGCTGCTCATCGACCAACTTCCTACGAGGGTGGCAGACCCATTTAAATCAGTTCTTTTCGCTGGAAACACAATGGTCGTTGGGTGTTCCCGGAAAAACACCGCTAGTCTATCAATCAGACATGATCAACAGTGCGTGTATATTGTGCTTTTCCCCTTATCTGCCAGTATGTGAGTGAAGCTTGGTTGCTCACTCGCTAGCCATGTGTTTTTATCACCGTCTAGACGGACCTGTCGTCTCACAGACTTGTCAAACAAACAGGATACAACAGGAAATCAGAGGCCAGTTTACTGGTATTATGTTTAGTTTGTTTCACACGGTTTCAGTCATATCAGCAAACTAATTTGCCTGATTCTCGTAGCTGTCAATAAAGAACCTCACCTGTACATCCCGTTGACCAATATCCAAGCAGAGAGCCTTCACATTTTCAGGGACACCTCTAAACAAATTCCTCTATTGAGGTCGGAGGTTATAACATGATCTCCCAGTAGTAGATTTCTGTTAGATATTTGAAGACGTTTACATACATTTTGATGCTTCGAAAACCGAACTTTAGGGTCAGCTGAAACTAAAAAACGACCGGTTTTCTTGCTGAACTCCGGGCGGCAGCAGCAGAGCGACAGCTGGCAAATTTCGACCAATGCCGTTAGTTCTGTCACCTGTTTCTATAGATGTAATTCTCACCATGAGAATGAGCATTTCTAAAGAGTGTCAACAATTTTTTTAGCGTTTATTCAGGAACTTAACAAAGTTGTGCTGACTATGGATGAGGCCATTCTGCTGCTAGGCATCAGGTAAAACAATTTGCTGAATGAAAAGAAGTTATATAAGGCGTTTTTGACTTTTGCTCATGGGAATCTGGCACATTAGCTGGTGGTTGCCTTTGAACCGCAAGGAGAAAAAGTGTGTCACTAGTCTAAACATGTATCCGCCTGCTGTATTTGAGTCCCATCACTGTGTACTGTATGTTGATTAGAATGCTGAGCCCACAGCTAGCTGGTACCAGGTGATTATGGACGTGCAGATAGCTGCAATAACAGCCTCTTCCTTATTCACTCGCGTCAACAGGATTTACGGACGACTTGACTTCTCCCCCGGCTGGCGCTACACCTTCAAAATAAATATCACCGAGTCCTGAGACCGTAAACAAATTCAGTCGGACCGTACGTTCGCAGACATCTGCGTAAATGAAAGCTACATCCATCGCTGGCTCAGTCTACCCTCATACTGCGAAAGATGGTTGGATTGTGACGTGACCTGAAGACTTGGCGTGTAGCGCCTAAAATGTTTCGATTGCGTCCAGCAAAATTGCCTCCGGGTATGAGGAGGTCAGCTTGCCCCTCTGGTCGTGTTGCAGGAACGCACTGAATATGTTCTTAAGTAGCTGCCAGGAGCCGAGATTCTGTACCGTTTCTGATTGAGGAATTCGCGAATTTCTGCCCTGCACCGACCCGACGTTTGTCGAAATGCTCTTTCATCAACATGGGTGCTAGTAAGACAATCATTTTCTCAAAAAAGGTATCACTAAGACACTGTAATCATCTCTGGTCTAATAATAACTGTATGAGTCGTCAAGCGAGATGTGTCTCCCTCAGAAGATACAACTTCAGATTCAAGAGTGACATCAGGCACACCTCTCGCTTGGATCATTTCATCTTATATGATTTGTAGCACATCAACACCGGTTGCGGTCAACTGCACCTTGAAAAGAAGCAGATGATGACATTATAACGTGGCATGTAAGGGGATCAAATCATCTTTTCGTCCAAGTCGTTGTGTTTGTAATACACTTGACCGACGAAGTTAGCAGCTCCAAGTCAAGCTCCATGTCAAGTGTAATCCAGCAACATGCGACGCAGTGATAGCATTTCCATGTCAAGTGTAATCCAGCAACATGCGAAGTAATTTTTCTACTTTCTGCAATGTCTGTCGCACTCTGGCATACAAGCCTCTGTCCGGCTTGTTACTTTATTCCGTCTACAGTAGTTTTTGTCAACAAGCACGTGGTAGCTGGAAGGCAACTCTTCAAGACATACCAAAATTCGTCAAGATCCTCTGGAATGCGTGTTTACCACGTCCACAAAAACCTGTCGTTGGACTTTTACCGCCTCCAAGGCGGTTCATCTATCTATAAACGTGAGTCACTTTCCAGAAGCTAGAAGCCAATCCCATTGTTGGCCAGAAGCCACTCCCATTTCTAATATCTCGACAAAAGCTGCAGGTCGAACGTTCTTGGTAGCGAACAATGGCCACCTTGCTACAATAACGACCAATCAGGATCCGGAGCTTCAATCTATATAGATTAGTCAACCGCCTTAACACAAAGTTAGTTAACCGCATAATCTGAACGATGACCTATCACTGTGCCACAAATGGTGGCCAACACCCTCCCTGTGAGCCAAAGTCGGTGGCGGTATCTTTCTTGCTGTTGCGCATGACAAAAACTGTCATTACACATTGCAAGTGGGCTGGTCACAGCTTGTATCACCACTGGTTGGCATCGTATATGCCAGCCCTGAAAACCTCGGCCACCTCAAACAATATCATCGAATTTACGTTCCATAAGGTTTAGCAACGAGCACCGCAGTCTAGATACATTGGGCCAGTGCTCAAGTTTCTCTACATCCTCCTTGCTAGAGACGGAAACACCGTCTTAAACCGTTATTATACCTACAGGTGGTATATCCGGACCTTTTTAGTTGAATGAATCGACTTAACCTTTGCTAAGTCCCACGGCACTGTCAATCTCCACCAACCCAAGGAGACGCCGTCTGTCCCGTCACTTTCGACTACCCGATCAGCTTTGTCATTCAACGTCCCGAACCGTGTCCTGTGCCTGCCTGTGCTTGTGTCCACAATCCGGCGCCTGCTCTTTACACATAGTCCTTTAAACTACGTCAGCCAGTACTTTACATTTCACAACTAACCAGCTGGGTTATTTAAATCCTACATTAGTTAGACTCATCAATGCTAGTTCGGAGCATTTCATGTGTATTCAGAGAAATGATTAGGGCTTTCTTTTGAAGACCAAAAATATATCAAAAACTTGTGGACAACTCAAAATCTTAGGGAGCAAGCTTCTATGATTAGAAGACCGATCCATAGGAAAAAAACGCGCTTAAACTTGCCGCACTGTATCTCGTTTTTGATAGACGCCTATGTTTCCTGTTCCTGCCTCCCCAGAGCAAGCGGACTTCCGAGAGAATGCTGCCCAAAGTCCTCGGTCCACTGCACCTGGAAACACAAACTCATCAATGTTCAGCCCCTTCGCATAGACAGAAAGCTTTTCATATCCCTTTAAAGAGACCTTTGGTTTGCTCTTTCTGTAAGGTGATTTCAACCATTAGGCCAAGGCCACCCACATAAAAGAAAACTTTCCTGTTCTACTTTGACAAACGATCACAAGGAAACCCAGAGATAATTCTTTGTGTGTTCTAGCTTTGAGCAGAACACAGAAGAGCAGTTCATCGTCGCCACTACCACATCCAGTTAGGAGATGGTTTTGCGGTCTACGAAGCGGTCTGCCCCGGTCTTAACGGTAGTCAACAGTTAAACGTTGCATGCTTTTCTTGTCGTTCTTCTGCATCTTAGCTTCAGTTCAAACTAGGCAACAGAGTGTGTCTTAAGTCACAACTATGCATAAATCACTACCTTACATATGCATGTAGTCAGAAATTCTTTCACTTCTTGTCTACTGTGGTGCAGTCAGTTTCCCTCAACTCCTGCTCCCTTTGAATAAACAAGAATGGAACTTCACTTCCACTGCACCTCGATTCAACGGTCGTTTAAGTTCTCCATTTCATTTAACTCTAATCACTTTTTCTCGGTCTAGACCGTCCTTCCATGATAGATCTTACTGTCTTAGATTCGACTTGAACCGAAAACTCTTTCTGAGCACACTTCATTCTAGGTGGATTTGTAACACTTGCCACTAAAACTGTAGGCTGTAACCTGCGTGATGCGCAATCCGTCCAGCCAGCCGACATTCGACAAATGGTTTCATATGGTACGAAAACATATTTACACCGAGAAAACAAAGGAATTTGCGCAAATTGACAGTAAACAACCATGCGGAACGTGCGTGGTCAACACGCAAGTTAGCAATACCTTGTCGGTAAAAACACCGTGAGGAAACAGTTAAGAAAATTGTCCAAGTTACACAGGCCAGACATCCGCAGACAGAGACTAAGGTTTCAGTAATCTTATACTGGTAACTGGTAATAACAACGGTAGAGGAGGTACGTTGAACTGTAAGTGAAAAACGATTAGGTGTGACAGCCGCATGCAAGAGTTCACATCGAGAAGTCTAGCGACGGAGACCGATCGGGGATAAGCCATAATATTGCACAAAACAGACTCCCGTAGTGGCTGGACGTGAGTCACTGTCAGAGAGCAAACATTCTGAGGTTTTCCGAGTTTTACCAACAGAATATTCTTCGGCTCCCCTCACCGGACAGCTCCTACTGCGTATTGCCTATAATGAATTTGAATACAATCTTGTTGTAGTGAGATAACTATTTCTTCCAAAACATTGTGACGTTTGTCGAGGAATTCTTTGATTTGGCACCTGAAAGGTTTATTGTTTCGTTTCTAGGATCAGACTTATCTGTGAATGATTGTGATTTTACTGCCTTAAAGGGAGAACGTTTAGCAGAGAGTATAAAAACCACAGGTTTTGTTTTGACTAAACGTGAGCACAGTCTTTCACTGAAAGCATCGTATTTTTGATGGTTTCTTTTAGTCCAGCGCAAGATAACCTGGGAAGGGTCGTTCCTACTTCTTACAAAACCAGTGAAACTTCAAGTTGTAGAGCGTGCTTGATTCCTTTGTGAAACACCTGAATTAATCGTCATTTTATCTCTTTACCTTGACAACCAGTGCCTGGGTTCAACCGAGAGATCAGCAGATAACTCGTGAACGAAAGGTTCGCTGACTGGGATCGACCCGTTACTTCAGTAAATGCTACCTTCAATCCAAAACTCTAGGATGCTTCCCTTTATTTGATAAGAACATAGCGACATCTGAACCTGAAGCCTAGTTTAGTTTACTCCAACGAAAGTCAAGACCCTATTTTCGTTGAGGCGAATAACTCGTCATCAAACCGAAGGTTTCTGCACTTCCAAAACTCTGTGTAAAAAACTCGGTCGTCTTCTAATAAAAAAACGGTAAACGAACGATTCCTCCGGAAAATCTATTCATATTTCATTTATCTAAATCGTTATAGGACAATTTTGGTAATATTTAGACAGTGTGCAAGCATTTCAGCATGTTCAAGTCTTCCTTCAGCTCCAACAAGACCCATGTGGCATTTCTAATGAGGTTTTCCATCCTTCACTTTTGTCTACTTGCTTCTATCAGTAAACTAATCAGAACAATAAGTATTTCGACGAATACTTTTGTAGGTGTTCACATAGACATAGGCACGCTTAATATACACTGTGGAGTGTACTTCAACCAGCACTAACTTACATGTTTTCTTCACAAATGATCACGACCCTCTGTTCAGTAACTGGGTTAGATCCTATCGTGTATAACGATTCGGTCCGTGTACTGCCAGTTTCGCCTATTTCTCGGGTCCCATTTTGTCCCTCTGATGAAAGAAGCGTGTAATAACTCAGTGACTTCCAACTTTTCAGTAAGAACATCTTCCGACCACTCTTCACTTTTGGTTGTTTTTCTACTCGTGCTAACTGTATGGATGTTTCTATATAGAAGTGCACTTTCGACCCCGCGGTCCCGTTATCTTTTGTGCGCCCAACTCTGGCTTTCCCTCCACGATGCCCGTAATACACTGCTTGGTATTGTCCTCAAGAAGGCGTCATTCATGACAGTGCGCCCTAGTAACACTCGTTAATCAACCCGATCTCTAAACCCATGATTTTTATTCTAACGCTACACAACTCTCCTCAAGTCAGTTTTATGTTGATGAATTCTCTCTTCATAAGGAACAAAGTGCAACATATTATCTTATGCTCTTGGGAAAACTATGGCGAAACTGACAGAATCAAGGAGGCTCGCACTCCTTAGATAACGACCCTTGCAATTCTGTGTCAGTTCTCTTTTGGTCGTCTAGGGAAGCTGTTTATCCCAGCACGTCACTGAAGCCAGGTTGAAAACGCTCAGAATGACTTTTTGCATAAAAACTTTCTTCGGATTTGTCCTATAAATTGGGTATATATTTTTGTATCCATAATTCCGCAGTGGTCGAGTTCATGTTATACCTCAAAATAAAAATTTTCTGGTGTGGTAACATATTACTATGAGCACGAGAAAATCAAAAGTAAAAAAACGGAGTAGGAGAGTGTGAGAGGTAAAATATTTTGATGACTACCAGTGACAAGGCATCTAAAATTAATTGCAGACAGAACCTAACTCTTTATATACATCGGAAGATGTCAAGATCATAAAAATGAGAACGTGTAATAGTACTGAACGAAGGAGGAAACTGTGGAAGTGCGGCATGTTCAACTGACAATCAGTCTACTGTATTCTGACGGGATGGATATTCAGTTGGGATTTTGTCCCGTAAGTGGGACCAATCTATGCTGAATAGCTGAATAGCATTAACGTACATATGTCTCAACCTAATGAGACTTGTCAACCGTGCAACCTTCATAGGAGTCTCGAACCTGCGACCCTCAGGCTAGCAGTCTAGACAACTGACCGCTTGACCACGAACGGCTGATCAGCACTTTGATTAACCCGCTCTTAGACGGGATACGACGCCATTCAACACGTACGTTGTTGCACCCAAGGTCTGACATCACAACATCGATAGAAATTCGGACGTACATCCGGGTGAGTTTCGACAGAACGGATGACAACAAAGGATGTCTCTCACGGACATACTACTGTATAGACAGAATCCAAAGTGGTTACAGTTTGATTTAGGCGCAAACACTGCAACGGAAATGTCGGTGATTTCACTATTTTGCATCCCGATTGAAGGACACAAATGCCTCTGACACTTGCTTGTACAAATTCACAGAGCTCAGAGCATATTTTGTTCGAAATTTTAACCTTGTACGCCAGGTTACTACCAGCCTACAGCGGTGATTCCCGAATGCAATTATTAGAGGTTTTGATATCAGGGGTTGAGAAAAAACCTAACCTCTTCGGGACCAGCAACTAGTCGTACCCAAGCACAAATCGGATGAGATATTTGGAGCAAAACTGGTAGTTTGATGGGCGGCTCACAAAAATTACGTATAAATACATTTAACGCATTGACCGCAAGGTCGCTATTATACTATAATGGAGGAACAAACTTTCTGTTTCATTTAGGTTCAGCATTTTTGTATTGGGATGATAGATGTAACCGGTGCAATTCAGCATGCCTTTTAATAATACCCCAGATATCGACAAATACACTGATTTGCTTTTCAGTTTTGTTTCCACGAAAAACTCACCTGGAACAAAGCTAAATCTAACATTTATGGTCTTCATATGCAGCTGAATGTGCGGCATCAGACCACTCCATACTTCAGTTGGTACGATATTTGAGATATCTCGATAAATTGTAAGACGTAATACACTACTCACAAGGTTGCCGAAAACTCTTCCATCGGTTTCGTCCTTCCTGGAGCTCATGAGGTAGGCGCAGTCACCAAGTTTCCGTGAACCTTATGTTCCACTTGAATGTCGTGATATCTCGATTGAGACATGAGGCGGCCTGATCTCGCATATCCGGTTGCTTAAGAACATCATAAACGAGAAATTCAGCTACGTTCAACGTGAATCTCCCGTCAAAACGAAATTGATATGCAGATGAGTGTAATTCGCCAACTTTATGCAATGGAGGTTCAAGTTAAATTTGATGGAAATTCGGGTACTGCGCCTACCTGATCAGCTTAAGAAGGGCAAAACCTGTCGAGGGCTGTCGCAGAGCTTTCAGCAATCTTATGAGTAGTGTATTGGGTTGATAGCCAAGGTATTTCACGATGACACATTTGGCTCCGCTTATCCACTAGGCTTGATGCCATTTCAAATATGTTACTACTTACGGTCACCAGTCGGCACCAGGATAGGGTTTTCCTATTCACTACCGGTATCGATTGCCTTTGAGTTGGTACTGTAAGAAATATTAAACTCGTGCTGTTTGATGGCCTTAAGAAGCTTGCATGTGATCAGTAAACACCCTAAAGATATCTGCACTTAGGCGAGGTTGAAGTAAAACGTAAAATGAGGGGAAGGCAAGACCAGAAAAGTATGGAAAAGGTGAGTTTTCTGCTCCATCTTTAAACATTATTAGCAGAGAATTATTCTCATCGAGGCAGGATAGCCAACCGAGGTCACGTATCTACTGTGAGGGTGAATAAGCGATGGAGACTAGAAAATCAAGCCCATCCCTAATGATTAAGAGGGTATGGGGAAAAATGAAAGTCTTATTAAAGTAGAAACGGCATTCTTCATGCTCAGCTGCAGCATACAATTAGTGGCCCAGAAAGGACATTTGTTGACCTCCAGGCTCCATGCTTAAGATCGTTTGTGTGACCAGATTTTCGTTGGGTGGTTCAGAAGAAAAGCATTTGTAAGTAATAAAGACGGCCCACGTGAGAAACAACAGAAATAGAGATAAGAGATTTCGAAGCCAAGAAGAGACACAAGGAGTGGAAATGGGTTTCGGTGGGGGATTATTGGACCATCTTGGATAGATGGATCAGATTTTAGTGATTACGTGTGAAGTCATGATGATCTCTGGTTCCGTCCATGACATTTTTTCGCATGTGTCTGTCCAAAGTTGCTACTTAAGGCGGGTACATGATCAAGTCTGTTGCTTCAGTTGCTAGGATGGCCTGACGGTGGAGCTTTGCCAGGTTTTTTTAGGGACAACAGGATGTTGCATCAGGCTGGTAATTGGCCCCTTCCATTAACCAGGTGACTGGCAGTGAGTGGGAGCGTTGCCACTGGTATCAGACGCCTCAGGCGGACCTGTTTTGGGGCATGCAATCTTCGAAGGAGAACCACGCTCAAGAAAACCCGCGGACACGGTAAAAGGATGACTAAGCCTTGTGGATTTCACCACCCGGATTAGCCTTCATCGACACTGAAGGTGAGATTCCTGGCTGGATGTGAAACTGGCGCGTGTCCTTAGAGGAAGTGCCCCCCTTGAGTGTAGTCGAGACTTGAAGTAGATATGGAACAATACGACTAAGGTTATGTGTTGGTGTTGTGATTGTAGAGATAGAGTCGAAGGCCCGACGCAGTGGCTGACATTCACCTCAGGATGGACCTTAGTAGTAAAAAAACTATCTAATGGATTGCGATAGAACAAGGTGCCGCCCAGCGGAGACCCCATTCTCCAGCTGGAGTAGCCGTCATACTGTAAATCATGGTTAATTAGCGGCACAGTATTTTGTCGGCAATACGGTGAGCAGTGGAACAGGGAATGTGCGAACAAAAAAAAGGTTTTAGGCACTTGAAGTTGATAAAAACGGGAACTGAGCCATTTGAAACACTTTCGGGGAACAAGACGATTGAAAGCAGCTCAAAACCTTGAATTCCGCTGTCGTTTCAAAGAAGCTACCAAAGTTGTAGAGAAACGTCCCAGAAGTTTTGTTACCAAGGCCTCAAATAACCCAACTTTGAGATACGAGTAAGCCTGACAATCTGTTATTCAATCAAGGTGTACTGGGGATTTGCAGTAGACGTCGAGACGTGAAGGAATTTATTTCCAATCTCCAAACAAAAGCCTAAATTTGCTCCAATGTACCGTAAATAATTTAAGCGCCAGTTCTTTTGCAGCAATGATTGAAACCTATTATTCATCCTATTTGGTTTGTAGTATTATTTTTGCAACGTAGTCTTTAATCCCTCTGGATTTGACATGAGGATGACCTTCCTGTGTGTGCGTCAGTGGATTGTGTTACTCCCAACAGGCTGGTCTGTTTTCTGTGTCCTGATTGGTCGGATTCGGGCTTGACCTCGGCGGTAAAACTCCTTTCCCCTTTTTTTAAAGTCACCTACCAAACCCAGTTCACGAGATTCTGGCATCCTACACTTGTGCAGAGCCAAAGAATCCGCCAGGTGCAGTATCAACGCGTAGGTTATTTCCATTCAGTTGAATAAAAGTTCGCGAAAGGAATAGTCCATGAAACCTGTCTGCAACACGTGAAAAAGTTTATCAGTTTTTTAGGCAGATACAACCTATGCTTACTTTTTGAACTATGGTGAATGCGGTGTTCACCTCTGATTTTTTTTCATTATGTGGAGAAAATATTGCGACATGATACAAACGACCAGATTGAAAATATCACAGAATACATATTTTAAACAACACCTCAGACTTCTGCGTCTATCCTCCCCATGGAGGGGAAGAAGCACTGACGGGTGCCAGATACTACCAAAACGCCTGAATTTTTGACTACCGGACTAGGTGACCTACATATGAGAATCTAATGACGTGTACAGATGGAGTAATTGCGTGACATTCGAGTTGTTGGTGGCAAACGAATGAAGGACAGTAGTTAAGACTTTCTGCTTCCATACGCTGTCAAAGTACTCGCGCAATGAATCAATAGTCCATCTGCACGATTTTGGCCAAAACTGGAGCTGAAGGCTTGATTTCGAGTTCCACATCAACTGGGGGTATTTGGACTGCCTTAAAAATGCAAAGAAATATTTGCAACTGTCACCGTACGGTCCCCGCCGATTAATCGAAACCTACACGCACCGACAGAGGACACAAAATTAATAAAGTTTCCAAATCAAATTTGGCTTTGGGGAACCGAGCGATGTCAGGAAAATTCGTTATTAGAAAGAAACGATGTTCCGGTCAAGGAATAGAATATTTTTTGAAGCTCACAGCCTTGTTACCGAAAAGCTGAAGTGGCGAATGAAATAGCTGAAGCCATCAAAATCCGTAGATTATGCACACAGCGAAGAGAACAGAACTATCCACACTTCGACCTTGACAACAGACCAACTAGCAGAACTAGCTCAGAAAACCGGGTTGCACACCAACAAAAAGACCATTTTTTAGGAAAATCATCAAACCCATAACTTTTCATGACAATACACTCTCTAGAGCCATTTTGATTATTTTTACTTGTCAGGAGAGGAACAAACAGCCCGGGCAAGAAACAGCGCAGAATCGTTTGGAACAACCTGGATAGGCATGACGTAACCTTACGAAACAAAGTCAACTGAAGACTACTAACAAGTTTATGGAAAGCTAACATTTTTTCGAGCTGGCTGTGCCATTTTTCAGAAGGTTATTAAGCCCAGACCTGTACAAATCTCACGGCCGGTTGACGACATTTTAAGAGTACGCGTACAGCTCTCCTGCGTCCAAATTTACACACGCCCTTGTTTAGTTTGAAAAGCAATAGGTTTCAGGATCTCCCTGCTTACGCGTTGATGACAGGACTAAATTAGACCCAGCCATTACGTTGAACCCCAGTAGATCAGTATGAGAGTGTACGATAACAGCGGCGATGCAAGAAATAAAACTCCCAAATGCCAAAAGACCACTCCTGATAGTTGCCCTCTTGATGGTGAGAGTTCGTTCGTCCGATCCGTAGTCTGCTTCACTAAGTTCGACACGTCAGTCTTCGGGGATTGATATAAAGTCCGCAAGGAGGGCATGATCCAAGAAGTAAGGAGCTCCTTGCAAGGGACATAAAAGTCCTTGTTTAAACAGCGTGGCAAGAGAGCGTCTATCAACTAAAATTATCATTTTGTTTAAAACCTAAGTGAAGGCGTTTGTCTTTTCCAGCGAACAAGTAGGTCCGCGAAGAAGCTTTTAAATCCAGAGGACCGCAAACCACCTACCGGTAGCCTCCATAACTTCCAAAACCCAGATTTTCCGCAGAACTAAATATCTTCCTCCCACCTAGTCAGTAATAATAGGTAGACTTGGGGTGGTGCAACGCCAACTGGAACGAAGGTGGTGACGCCTTAAAAGTCGATGCTAGCCATGGGCCTCACAGAGTACCTTCAGTCTACCCGATGCGTATATTATATGAGAATCAACCTAAGGAACAGCTGTTATCCACTAGCATTTCTAAATGTTGATAGACAAATCACAACCGGGGTAATTCCAAACCAGTTGCAGATAAACAACAGCGGTGCGTTTTTGTGGATTCCTTGAGTTGAAGGCCAGGCTCACAATAGCTGGTCGACAGGTTGACAGCATTTTAGTAGACTACACGTCGGTCAATGACCTAAAAGTCTCAATTCACCCGGGAAAACGTTTTATATTTCTCTCCTTTTGCGCAACCCCTTGCCCGCAACTTCCCTTAATTTTTGAACTGAGACAGGCGCAATTTTCACAGGGCACAGTTCTCTAAGATTTGATCGTAAATTCTGGTATAACAAAATTAAGGAACTCGCCATCTAGAGTTAAAAATACACTGGTTCGCTCCACTTGGGGCAAACAATGTTTTACGAAAAACGACCAAAAATCTCAAAGCCTGGTCATACGGCGCCAGGCTATAAATGCCTATGGGTCTGGAAGCCTAGAGTGCTTTCTACGTTTTACAAACGACAGAGGTGCACCAATCATGTGACAAGGCAAGTAGGTAGGTTATGCGTCATTTGCAGAAGGAGCTGTTCAGCATTTTAAAATGACGGCTGAACATCTCTTCATATACTTCGGGGGACACCCATGCTTTAGATAGAATATTTCAGCTCTTCCAGCTTAAATCTCTTCTGTAAACCTCGTTAGGGTTTAAAGGCACGCCTTCTCCTTTGAAACCGAGTAATTAGCAACTTGTTTGTTACAAAGGTCCCCGAATTTTTGCTTCGTAAAATCCACCTGGATGCCTGGAGTAAACTGTTAGACTGGAGAAATCCATTAAAAAATCGAACGGCAGCAGGCTTCATGCGTACCCAGTGGTTCTGGCAAGCTTGAGTATCATCAGGACCAAATAGGCTCTCAGCATATGCCCTCAAGCAACAGCTATGTGGCAATTCAGAAAAGTGGCTTTTTTCACAGCGTCCAAAAATAAAACTCTTCCGAAAGCGGGTGGACAATAATGATAATGTTGCTATGTACATATTTTCTGGCCAAATTTATTGGGATTACGGTTTCCTTCTCACAGAGATAGCACAAATTTACCTTAACGGGAAGTTGAAGGGCCTACCACCAACCCATGTACATGTAGACTCTTATCAGCATCGCTGAGTATCCCTGTGAGCTGCGACCTCGGTAAGTAATCTGTTTACTGGCGCAAAAGGAGTCAAGAACTAACGCTAAACGACAGCAAAATTCTCGAGTGTCTATAATAAGAATCTAGATGAGGTGCCTGCGACCCTCGGTTCCCCAGGCCTAACCCTGTGCGGCTTCAGTCCGCACACTTTAAGTAGTCTGGATAGGTTTCCTCAGAACCCCATCTAAGTTAACGCACAGGCTTTCAACCATTTCCCTATAAATGGTGAGGCCCTCCATTCTGCACCCGTTGTAAGAACGACCCCCTTAAGTTGATCAATATCTAAGGGCCATTTCGGATGCCCGGCAACATCCCACTAACCTTTATTTATCAAACTAATTAGAAATAACGTATAATGTCTTGCAAATGCTGTATAGTTTGCAATGTTCAAAGAATGTTACTCACTTGAAACCTTCATCTTTCTTGTTCACCACTGTTCAAATGAGCTACATATTGAATGATGGTAGTACGCCGGGATGTGGTAAACTGGTAGGGCTTTCATTTCGTCTTCCACTCTCCCCTGATCCTTTCAGCTTCACTGACATCAGCAAGCAAACTTCTGCTACTGGTGGTTAAAAACTGCCAAAACTCCCCACATCACCATCAACATACAAGTGCCTCAAGGGAATAATTATTTCGGAGGATTAGTGCAACTTCCTTCTGAGACATCACCACTGGGGGAGCCAGTCAGTATTTGACTACATGATGTGACTTCCATGGCCGAATGATGAGTGGCGCAGTATCCTGTCTAAGAGCAAGTCACACTGTTGATGAGCGGCTTTTGGTCACACGGCTATGTGTTCTAGCATTGGCGGGAAGGTCGTTAGTTCCAGACTCTCTACGCTCGGTGAGATGAGCGATGACGATGATTCAAATCATGCATACTGTTTTCCGATGAATTGAGCCTTGGAATCTCTTGAAATTTACATGAAGACATTAAGTTGTTAGGCTTTCGTCTGTGAGAAAAAACGGGTTCACCATACATAAAATGAGGAAGCATAATAACAATAAATGGCTAAAACCAAAGATAATGAGGAGAGGAAAGAGAAGTAGGATTAGGAGTGTACATGAGATATAAATGTGAGATTTAGACAACTGGCACTGAGTTTTTGTCGCCTGCCACCCTGTGAGCTTGAAGAAAGCTGGGCTCTACGCCAAAGGCCTCCCTCTGTTTGATTAGGTTTCCTCCTGGATTTGATGTGGAACCCCGGGTTACTTCCTCTGATTCACAGGACACCCGTGAACTCTGAACTAATCCGCGGTATCTCCTTTCAGTAGGTGCAATTCGACGAAGGTCAATTTTTGGCACGTTTTCAAGTAGATTTTTTCTCGCTCTAATCGGAGCTGGTAATCGCTCAACTTTTTGTGCTGTTACGTGGTTGCATACACTGTATTCAACCATCATAGTGCTACGACTAGTAAACGCTGACTGTGAGGAATCCTGAATAATCTTTCGCAGTTGCTTGCTTCCAAAACCTATACAACCTAATTAAACCCCGTGCTAATTTTTGTGGACGACCTGGACAACTATCCGTCATCTCGACCGTGAACTCCCTTGAACAGATTTATACGCTGGTTTCAGCTGGCAAAATGCAAATGATTTTATGTTCAGTTGAACGCTACGCGTCTTCGCTTTCACTTCTTTCGAAATCCATCCTATCTTCTTGTCGCATGATCATCATCATCATCATCATCATCATCATCATCATCATCATCATTATCGACGTTATGCCATCACTGTTCAACACCGATTTTTCACTGCCGTACGACGCGCTTTCGGACACTAGGGTTAGTTTTTCCCACATATGTATCATTGATCTAGCTCAGGCCGCGTTTTGATTTTGCCATCAAAGTATAAAGCCCGTGACTTTGAAGTAGTCGTGAAAAGTTGATAGTGCACAAAGCTGGACTTCGAAAGACCTCATTCAACGGGCGCCTAGAATCCCGCCAAATATTCTCTCAGCCCATGGGATGTTAAAGGGTGACCTCATTCTCATCCTGCAAACTGTTAAAAGTCGCGTACAATCAGTACCACCAACTTTCCAGTCTTTCTGCTGCAAACCACTTTAAGGACTATGGAATGAAGGCCTCATTACAGTACAGCCTTTTGAAATTTAGTCCATGTTCTGACCACTTGCGCGTCTTTTGCGGTTGGAATTCCATACACAGAGATCGTTTCCACATCGATGATAACTATTGAAATGCTGACAGGTTTCCCCCGCAAGGTCTGGACTACACTATTTGCCAACCCTAATAGCGACACCAGGCGTCAGAATCGTCCGACCCCATACCGTCACACCCTGTGGGTTGTGAAAAGCGTGGCATAATTTCCTGCGCTTGTCTGATATTTCCATTTAACGGATAACACGGGTCAACCTTCGGTAGATCAGGAGGATTCAGCTGCGATTCGTGCACAAACACGCTGACCTGTCCAGCCCTCTGATCTTGTAGAGGACCCTGAGAATTTTTTCCTATGTTCACGGACGATGCGGAGATTGCCAATAGGACATGTCTACCGAACAGGAAATTGATTATTGGTACTTCTATTCCAGTGATCAGGCCTTTTCGTGGGAGTTCTTTGAATATGCGTAACCTGCGATATTTGATACCTCATTCTTGCAGCGCTTCCAAGGTGAGTTAAAGGACCGTGTACCCCCTCCAAAGACGCCTTTGTCAAAGAGCTTTGGATCCAGTTAGATGACTATGCTATTTACGCCGTGACTATTTCAAGCAAGGTCAACTATACAATGTACCCAGTGGAACGAGCAAATATCTTATGTATGGCCCATGAGCTTATGTCCCTTCATCAAATCCTTTCTTGCTTTCACCTGAAATACTAGAAGAATGTATTAAGCTCCAAACAGAAGGGGACGTCAAAACGCAAGGGCATATCTAGCACATGTCAGCGGATGATTTTTTCCTTGTGATGACATTCAAGGAGCTAAACCTATTTCCCTTACAGATGTGGCGACTTAGGCGTGGCCTCACCAAAGCACTCGAAATGCGGAAGAATCTTGTTATTCCTGTAAATTAAGCAAGGATCACTGTCGATGGGTTAAAGATAAAAAACAGCATGCAGAGTCAACCTGACTAAACTTACCAGCTTCTCCGAATCCAGATCGACCGACTAAAAAATGCTGCAAAAATGTTAGTTCCAGCCACTACAGTGAGAGAGTTTAGGAGCCAAGTAGACTCTGGTTATATAATCACTCTTTTGGAGCTTGAGCTGCATGACCCCTGAGAGACAAGTGTTTGCATTCTTCCACCATTTTTCAAATGACATTTCATCCTGGTCATTTCCATCCTAACTGGCTGTAAGTAAGCTTCCTTGTCTTATTTTGCTCTTTTATGTGCCCTCAATGTCGAATTCTAATCTTCATACCGTTTTACCGATAAAACAAGCTTCGATCTACAGCAAGGTTGTGTAGTGGGCAAGGTTGTGCTTCATCCTGAGTATGACTGCCTTGCACCACCCTATGGCTACAATAAGCCCTGCCGAAGGTAACGGTTGTTTCTCCTCTCTTGACTTCATTGTGTAATGGTTAGAACTTACGGAAACAGGAAACCGGTCACCTACATAGATTTTGTCTTCTTTATTGTGCGTACCAAATCAATGTTGTGACTTTGTGCAAGCAGAATAAGTTGTCATCTTTTGTGCTTGTTAGGTGACTCCTTCGATCAAAGAGCTGATCCGGGGTTCCAGTGCAATTTTGCTTGATGCCAAATCTTTGCAGCTTGTAGCTAATAAAGCTAGACGGCCGTGGTTAATATTTACCTTACTGTCATAACGGGAGATGTACTTGGGCATTTTGGAATTCCTTTATACTTCGATATGGATCGATTTTTGTGCAGTCGGTTATTATAAGTGAGTGATTCGGCTGACAATCCGTCAACATAATCTCAGTATGCCAGTATGTCACCAAACCTGTACAATTTAGGTGTCAAGCTACGACATCGGGTTGATTGAGATCGAAGAATTCGGACTAACTGACGAGCCTTAGGGATTTTGAAACTGATAGTGGGCTTTCCAGAGTTTTCACTGATTTTCAGTGGCTTCGTGGTTCAGTGAGACTTAGTAGGCGTAAGCTAGTACCAATTAGATAGGCCAAATTCCACGGCCACAAACTACACCTATCAGGTTAGGGTTGCTGTAACATGTATTACGCCTACTCAATCACCGTCTACCGAAGAAACCACGACCATTCATTTCGGACCCGTCCCCGGAAAAGTGGTGAAAAATATACTTTGATATGGCAACACTAAATAAAAGCGTCCGAAGTCAGACAGGTTTCCGTGCTCTACGCCATCGTTGTAGTCCACATCCTTGGTTGTGAATCTCGCAAGTAATAGAACACAATCGATTTGAGCAAAGACCACGCTTCCGCTTACTAACCGAACTTTGGGTAATATGACTAAGAATACTTGTTTACTGACCAGGTCTGTAGTTTGAACATGGCCTCTACTCCTCGAGTTTCCTTGTCTAGACTTGGGCAACCTGACAACCCTCGTGCTTCCTTCTGGCGGCATAGCAGTCGGGCACCGAAAAGGTGCTACAGCTCGACAGTTTGTTAGCCGGGATGTCTAACTAGATCTTCTAAATCCTTGCGCAGGCTCATGTTGAATGAAGTCCTCGAGAGATGTTGCATCAATGCCGTCGATGTTACCTTACTGCGATCGTTTCAAATGTTCTTATCTCACTGGCATGTGAAAGCGCAGTTGGTTAGTTATTGATAGCTCCTTTCAAGGAAATGAAGCTTTTGTACTAACTTCCTACCCTTTATCCTTCTTCACTTTATGTATGGCAGTTGAGCATCGATGTTTGCAACTGATACGTTGCTATCGGTGAGCTAGTGATGATGTTTCCGGAAGCAAAAGTAAACCGCCTTGAACCCTCCTTAAGTTCACACTTCAACGAGTAGTGTGTTTTAGCATCTCGAACGGCGGGAACGCTGTTGGTTTATCTTGCATCACATCACGATCATGCGGTGCACAGTGGCTCTTCAGGATTACATATTTACGTTCTTCTTGGATCCATTTTTAGACCCGTCTTCTAATACGGGTTGCCAGTATACTATCCTCGAATCACCTAGAGATTCCAAGATAGTGCCCAAAATTACTTTCATGATTTTGCGGTATCTCTGTAAGGAACATCTCATAGTCTCTGTTTTTCTTAAGTGCGGTCGTACCGTTGACAGCTCATGGGACAGTCTCCAAAGGATTCTTCGGGGACTATATTTGCAGTCCGATATCACTGCACTGCAAAACATCGTTGGTTCAATCTGGTAGATGTCTGCCGCGGGGTGAAATTCAAAACCAATGGATGAGAGGTGATCGAGTTGAGAAGGGATGCTCTCCATCAAACCAAAGCTTAGGCGTTTCAGGCCACCAGTTTTTCCTGATCTAAAAACAGAATAATGCGAAAATGGTGAATCCTCCATCTCCTTTGACGCAGTCCTACGGACAGAATACCTTCAACTGCTCCTAGTAGGTCTATTCCGGTGACTTCCCCTTCCTGAAACGTCCAGGTTGGCCACCCAAATGGTTTTGGAACTCTGATTATAACGAATCCATGGAGACGAATGTTGCATGAACCTGCTCGATGTAATCCATCACAGAGCTATTTGGACATTGTGGTGTTCATAATGTTACGTCTAAGTCAAGTTGGTAGCACGAGTTGGACATCGTTGTAAACTTCAACTGAAAGCTCCCTAGTCAACTAGCTGCTTTCAAAGTGAGTTATCCACACAGATCCAACCGCTTACTTGTTGGATCTGCTCTGCAACGTTACGGAAGTTTGATTCGATGGGCCTTGTTCTTCACAACGACCTATATACATAAAAATAACGCTCCTTTGGTGCCTGTCCGCCATACCACCCGAAAGGAAGCATAAAGGCTGAGATACTATCAGGTCGTCCAAGCCTGGACAGGATTAATCAAGATATCGATGTTGTGTTTGAACCGCAGACCATTTGATCAGTAATTGTATGCCTTAATCATTGAGCTATCGATCTTCACTGATACCTTCGATGCCTGAGGATAGCTTAGGATAGCAGCGGCCCTCTGCATCTCCCTCGGTAGAACCAACTCATTGTATCTGTTGACGAAATGTGCTGTAGATTTTGTGGTCAACCATACAAACCTTAAAGTTATTCATGAAGTTAACTCTTCAACGCCGTCTGAAAACCACCTACCTCCCCCGTTTTTCGAAGAAAATATTACTTTTACTTTCACATTTGGATATATATGAGGTAGTGACTGAATTTTCCTCTCCAAGTTTGCAAAGGCAAGATGGTTCCTAGGGTTATCGCGGTACATAGCGACACGGCATACCTGGTTGTCAATATGAATACAGTCTGGGACAACTTTTTAGCACACACAGCATAAGATACACGAACAAACAAAATCTTTACCACACTCGATTACCGACGAAATACTCAGTACTGTCGAAATGCCTTTATGAATCAGGAGACCAGTACTGCCAAAAACTCGATTGTCATATCTTGTGGTGTTCAAGTGATTTCACGCCCTACTCTCAGCATTTTCCGGCCATGCAGGCTTTCTGTTGCTTAAAGGATGTAAGTTTGCGTCGTGAATCTTTTCAGTAGCTTTTAGAGGAAACCACATCAATCCTTCCTTGTTATTCGGACTTCCGCGTAAAAGGTTTCGAGCTAGCCCTAGGCAACGCCGCCAGCAGCAAAAAGAAGGCTGATATCGTTACAAGTCGCTTGCAACAAGACATTTACAACGGTGAACAGTTGAACACGTTTTGTGGAGTGTACCTGCCGCAGAAGCTAATGTATTGGCGAATATCCAGTTTGTTCTTCTTCCAGAGAGAAAGAGTTAGTTCGGATTGCCTTAAACTTGAAGGAAGTGAACTTAAAGCTGACCCTCCATAGAGCTACATGATGAAAATTCACCCTCGAGTGCAAAATGCATCCCTTAACGTAACTTGCTGGCCAAAAACCTGGCTCCCAGGTTTGCTGTCTTGGGAAAGAACTAGCTTCTACCTCACCAAATTTAGTGGTCACAGAGAATTCAAACAGCAGGCACGATGCACCATTCTTGGATCACTCGTGTTGACTAATACCATAATGCTGTCTGTCTAGACATCGTTCCGAGTGTGCTTCGTCCCAGGCTGATAGGATTACGTAATCCAATCAACTAGAAGAAGACCGATGTAGCCCATAGTTACCTCGTCTTTCTTCCTCATCTTAGACCACTTGCAGTCATCTGAAACAACACTGGATATGTTTCATCGGAGAAGCAATTTGGTGTTAGTGTCAAATCTTATCCTTAATTAAACAATCGCGTATACTGTGCATATGATGACGGAAACTCTAGACTAGTTGTTTTTAGACCTATTCTTCTGTGTAACTGTTGAGGTTGATATCCGTATCAAGGACGTTTGAAATAAACCAACTGCCTGTGATAATATCCACTTTGGGCCTGCTGAGAATCACCAGTTCATCAGTTTTTCGTGTTTTTAGCAACATAACTGTGCGCATAGTTGTGCAGTGAATGCTTATTTATACAGTCTACCGCTAGACCACTAGGTTTTGACACCTAATTTTTCCAAAGGTTCCTCCCATTCGCGACCTCCTGTGTATCCGTCTGGTAATATAAAACAGGTATATGCTCGTGCCGTGGTTCGGCTGTTTTGAACCCTATTTCGAAATTCAATGGCTTTACTTATCAGAAGACGTGTACTTTACTTCTAATATGCCGTATGCAGTATTTGTCGACAACGCATGTAGTCTCCGACCTGTTTGCTTCAGCCGTACCATTCACAAACAGGTTTTGGTTGCACGTTTTTTGGATAAACAATTTATAGCACCTACCAACCGTCCCAGACAGTTCCCAAGTATTTGGCGAACGGGTTATAAATGGTAAAATCCCCGAATTTAGAGTAGACAGGCATCTGGTTAGACCCTCAATGACGGAGATATTAGTTATCTATCCGTCTGCTTTATGACCAGTTTGAAAAGACAGTTTCAAATCCGGTGCAAAACAATTTAATACAGAAGAACATCCGATGTTAACTGAATGGTAATACAGGACAGAATCTTTCGCGAAAAACCCATTGTGGCGCAAGACGTCAACGCCATTTTTGCTTTATTTTCTCGTACGTGTTAGTAGTCAGCACGATGTCGGGTCGCTTGAATTTGATCTCTTCTTTCCGCTTACAGATTTGGTCTCAGATATCTGGATCTTTCGAGCGGCTATACAACGATCCTATTGCATGAATGGTAAAAGCTTAATAGAATGCTACCGCTGAAATTGAAGGCCATCCTGTTTGTCACAGCGATCTCCACATCGTTTCAATTTGGCTTTCACACAGGAGTAATAAATGCTCCATATCAAGTAGTTGACTTTGTATCCCTTCCATCGGTGCAGCTGATTTCAGATTTCATTGGCAACGTCACTGCTGACCGCCATGGTTCAGCAGATGAAGCATATGTAACAGTCATAGCTTCTGTCTGCGTTTCTGGATTCCTGATTGGCGGTCTTGCTGGCGCCCTA